>NC_088397.1:61172023-61204523 GCF_034236695.1 Oncorhynchus nerka | reverse complement strand
ACTTTCCCTTTCCACTCCTCCTCATTACAGCCAGGGAAGTCATTCTATAGAAAATACATCCCCGTACTTTCCCTTTCCACTCCTCCTCATTACAGCCAGGAAGTCATTCTATAGAAAATACATCCCCGTACTTTCCCTTTCCACTCCTCCTCATTACAGCCAGGGAAGTCATTCTATAGAAAATACATCCCCGTACTTTCCCTTTCCACTCCTCCTCATTACAGCCAGGGAAGTCATTCTATAGAAAATACATCCCCGTACTTTCCCTTTCCACTCCTCCTCATTACAGCCAGGGAAGTCATTCTATAGAAAATACATCCCCCGTACTTTCCATTTCCACTCCTCCTCATTACAGCCAGGGAAGTCATTATATAGAAAATACATCCCCGTACTTTCCCTTTCCACTCCTCCTCATTACAGCCAGGGAAGTCATTCTATAGAAAATACATCCCCGTACTTTCCCTTTCCACTCCTCCTCATTACAGCCAGGGAAGTCATTCTATAGAAAATACATCCCCGTACTTTCCCTTTCCACTCCTCCTCATTACAGCCAGGGAAGTCATTCCATAGAAAATACATCCCCGTACTTTCCCTTTCCACTCCTCCTCATTACAGCCAGGGAAGTCATTCTATAGAAAATACATCCCCCGTACTTTCCCTTTCCACTCCTCCTCATTACAGCCAGGGAAGTCATTCTATAGAAAATACATCCCCCGTGCTTTCCCTTTCCACTCCTCCTCATTACAGCCAGGGAAGTCATTCTATAGAAAATACATCCCCCGTACTTTCCCTTTCCACTCCTCCTCATTACAGCCAGGAAGTCATTCTATAGAAAATACATCCCCGTGCTTTCCCTTTCCACTCCTCCTCATTACAGCCAGGGAAGTCATTCTATAGAAAATACATCCCCCGTACTTTCCCTTTCCACTCCTCCTCATTACAGCCAGGGAAGTCATTCTATAGAAAATACATCCCCCGTGCTTTCCCTTTCCACTCCTCCTCATTACAGCCAGGGAAGTCATTCTATAGAAAATACATCCCCCGTACTTTCCCTTTCCACTCCTCCTCATTACAGCCAGGGAAGTCATTCTATAGAAAATACATCCCCCGTACTTTCCCTTTCTACTCCTCCTCATTACAGCCAGGGAAGTCATTCTATAGAAAATACATCCCCCGTACTTTCCCTTTCCACTCCTCCTCAACACTCAAGACTTTCAACACAGTATACCGTATCGGCTCAATTTTAAGTCTGTCATTCTCAACAGAAAATTGCACTTTTTGACCCAATGTTTTCATTACATTTCTTCTTACCCTGCAGTGAGCATATGTTCTAGTACTGCACAAAATGTGGATGAGGTGTTTAGTACAAATAACCTCCTTTTTCCACTCTACCACCTGTTTTAGATTAGGCTAATAGTCAGAAATGAAGGGACCAGTTAGTTTTTTTGTTGTTCAAACAAAATCCAGAGCTAAACTATTAAAAAGGGGTGTATTATAATTCTATTGAACACTGCTTATGTTTTATCGATACTAAATGACAGTTTCAGGATCACCAGCACAGTAGTATTTAAGATACAGTAGTACTCCTTATTTCCTCTCTTATTTCCACCTTTCTTTCCTCTCTTCTCTGTCACCCCTGACCGGTGATCTCAGCCGGCTTCAGACTGCTGTGGTTTCAAAGGCCACAAAACACTCTTTCTTTTGTCTTACTCTTCTTAAAGACTGGAGTCTGTCTAATACACTGTGTGGTAGAAGAGTCCTGGACAGCAGAGGTAATCTGACAGGATTAGGCTGCTTTATTTCCCTGGGAAGAAGGGATGGGAGAGGAGAGGAAGAAAGAGAGGAGGCCGCGCTCAAATCCCCCTATAAATGTCAGACAGCGAACAGTGACCAGGGGCACACATACACACCTGTCATACCTCACTGGAACACCACAGACCGGCAAGGAAAGGAGAAGATACTAGTCTTTCTTTTCCTCTTTCTTAGGAGCGAGGGATTTGTGGCGAACGAGGCACGAAAGGAGGGAGGGAGAGGGGGATTACACAATTATTCAGATAGCGGCTGGGGATAATCTAGTGGCAGATGTCCCTTGGTCAACAATGACCACCTCACACACACACACACACACACACACACACACACACACACACACACACACACACACACACACATTACAATGCTAGCCGAACACAGCCGAGAGCAAAAGCCAGCCGTAACCGATGGTTACAAGCACTTTGTGTAACCTGCTGGTGTACCAAACACACACTAATCACCAACGGCAAAGGAGAAGTCATGCAAACACACATCTCTTTAATGATAATATGATTTGGTGTATATCCTTTGTATTTTTTCTAACTTGATATATTTGTATCTAAAAAGTCCATAGCATGGCAATAGTTACCACTGGGACAGGAGAGGGTCAACCTGTTAGCTTTTGTTCTACTATTTCTCCTCAGGCGTCACAAAAACAAACCTGAGAAATTCTGTCCAAGGGAAACTACAAAACAGGTAATTGTGGTCACACACATATCCCACACCGTCCTGCCACATTCTTCCTTAAGCCCCTGCCTCTGTGTCTCTGTGTGATCTCAAGACTCTCAGAGCTACTGTGCTATTCTCTTATCCGTTTCTCCTTCCCATTTCCTCTATCCTCTCCCTCTCTCCACTGCTTTGAAAGGGCACACACAGAGCCTCAGAGTCCTCACCCCCTGTGGGGAAAAGTCCGGCAAAACCACTTCACCTCAAGGACCACGGGGAGGGAGGGAGGGAGGGAGGGAGGGAAAGAGAGAGAGAGAGAGAGAGAGAGAGAGAGAGAGAGAGAGAGAGGAAAGAGCGAGACATTTCAGTCTCATAACCATAAATAAAACCTTAAATCTCAAACACGTCATGACAACACAAGTGAAACACACAAAATAACAGACTTTTGAAAAGATATATATAAATATAGCAACAAAAAATCCTGATTGTATGAGTTTTATTTTCCTTTTTCCTGTAATGAGTACAAAAATTGCAGTTAGTTAATGCCAAATGAATGCATAAGCAAGAAGATGGGGGTAGGGGTGGGGGGGGGTATAGCTGTCATTCCGTCCTCTCTAGCAGCACATTGTGATTTGGGTTTAGACTGGTTAACAGATCTCTCTGTCAGTGGGTATATATATCTAGCGCCCTGCCCGGCACAGCCTGTTTCTCATGCTAATAGTTTAAGTAGTCATCCTATGTCACCCATCACTAATACCATAAGATAGCAGCCTTCGCCAGCCTCTCGGCCGCAGCGTTAGCCTGTGTTAGCCAGCAGCAGCCCAATACTTTACGGATTAGTAAACATAATGACATACATTTATACGCTTGTTACTTATATGGTCAATGGGTGGGTGGGGGGGACTGGGACAGATTTAGTTAGTTCCTATAGGGGCTTCCCTCATACCTCTACAGTATAGCATACTGTACACACAACCAAGTAGAAAAGACATTACACATTCAACGCCAAACTAAACAGCACATACAGCTAATGAACACAAACAACCTGAACTAAACACACAGAAATGTCCAAACTTTCCCACACTTTTAAACCTCAAAACCAAAAGGGACGAAAGCATGAGTATCATCAAACACAAATAAGTGCTTAGGCAGTGAAGACACTCACTCCCTGACACTGTTTTCCTTTCCGCTGGGGAACGTTCAGGGCTGAGCGTGAATCTGTCTGCTCCTCCTCCCGCTTAAACCTTCCCTGAGTGGGAATCTCTCTCCAGAGCTCGCCTGGCGGATTTCACCACGGCTGCCGCAGAGTGAGGTGCGTTTCAGAGGCGTGTAAATGCTCCTCTACGGGCAGGGCCATGCAGCTGTCACCCGTGCATTAGTAGAACCCTTTAATAAACACGTTAAAACAGTGCCACGAAGTTTAGCCCCATTGTTGTTTGGAAAAAGTCTTTGAAGTGATCTGTTCCCTCGGCAACTGGTTGATTGACAGGTGGGTTGTCAGGCTGGTACAGAGGGTTGGAATACACCAACGACTCTATTATGACACCCTTACGAAGGGTCATAGGGGGAGGGGGAGACAGGTTTTGAATGGGGGAGATTGGGGAGATGGGGGAGACAGGCTCTATGAGGATGCCATACCACACACACACACACATTCTGTCATACGATCAACTCCCCAACACACTACCTCTCCCCCACACTTTCTCTCTATCTGTCTCCCATGCACACACTCCTTCTCATGCTCCATTTCCCTACATCCACACTCTGTCCATCCATGTCACTTCTCCATGGTGGCCATGATGAGTGTCATCACACAGTCAGCAGACTCCCAGCTCCATCTCCCAGATACAGGTACAGCCAGGTTGTGCTGAGGTAAGGTTATAGCAACTAATTGCCATGGCCCTGTCCAAGATTATTGGACCTGTCCCATGTTACTAAAACTCTACATCTACCTCATCCTCTCAGTCTCTTCTCCCATTCCTGTTTCAGCTCCAGTCATCTCCCTCTCCTGGTTAGAGAATTGGGTCAGTAACTGGAAGGTTGCTAGATCGAATCCCAGAGCTGACAAGGTAAAAATCTGTCATTCTGCCCCTGAGCAAGGCAGTTAACACACTGTTCCCCAGGCACTAAGATGTGGATGTCGATTAAGGCAGCCCCCCGCACCTCTCTGATTCAGAGGGGTTGGGTTAAATGCAGAAGACACATTTCACTTTTCCCTCACTGTCCCAGCCTTAGTCCTTCCCCAGGCCTCCACCAGCCCAGACCCTGGCCCTGCTCACTGCTACAGTCCCATTTCCAGCTAAAGGTCCAGCCACAGGCACGGTCCCTTCTATCCTTTCTTTCTTGGTCCCTCCATCTCTCGCTCTGTCTCCAGTCTCTCCAGTAATGGGTCATAAAGCTGGCCTGTGGCTGCCAAGCTCTCTCAGGAGATGCTGATCTAATGCTTCCACACATAATGACCCACGCCTGCCTGCCTGCTACACACATACTGTCATTTCCGTCCTCTTCTCTCTCTCTCTCTTTCTCTCTCTCCCTCTTTCCCATTCCCCAGGCCCATAGGAAGCGGTCCCTTCCTCTCTCTGTGCTGCAGAGTCACTCCCTCCCACATCCATCAGCTCTTAAGAGGCTCACACTCTGAATCTATCTCTCTATCACAAATTCTCTCGCTCTCTCCATCTATCTGTCTGTCTGTCTCTCTCCCTCTCCTCTTCTACACTCAATAGACTGTTGTGAATCACCCTAAAATCTACCCAGGGCATCCCAGAATATCCTCCCCTCTGACCTTCTCTGGTCCACGGCTCGCTCCCTCGTTCCACAACTTGTCTTTCCCCTTTTCTCTCTTCATTCTCCTGCTTTTCTCTGTCTTCCTCTGGACTAGAGATGCTGTGTCAGTCGGATTCTGCTGGCTTTACTTTCCCTAATCCACAGGTCAGCATTTGGCATGCACAGACACAAATAGACATGCACAGACACAAATAGACATGCACAGACACAAATAGACATGCACAGACACAAATAGACATGCACAGACACAAATAGACATGCACACACACAAATAGACATGCACAGACACAAATAGACATGCACAGACACAAATAGACATGCACAGACACAAATAGACATGCACACACACAAATAGACATGCACACACACAAATAGACATGCACACACACAAAATCACATGCACACACACACAAATAGAAGTGCACAAATACAAAATAGACACACACAAATAGACATGCACACAAGCGCACAAAAATAGTCGGGCCTCTCGTTCTCCCCAATAACAGGTTCAATTAGAACCACATGTGTAATTATGGTTGAAACTAAGGCAATGTGGCGGCGGCTCAACACTCACGTCAATCACCTAACTGATGACCACAGCCAGCACTCTCATCACCAGCTAGCTACCTCCACACACATAACACAGCTTTAAAACTTCAACATTACAATCACCTAACTGATGACCACAGCCAGCACTCTCATCACCAGCTAGCTACCTCCACACACATAACACAGCTTTAAAACTTCAACATTACAATCACCTAACTGATGACCACAGCCAGCACTCTCATCACCAGCTAGCTACCTCCACACACATAACACAGCTTTAAAACTTCAACATTACAATCACCTAACTGATGACCACAGCCAGCACTCTCATCACCAGCTAGCTACCTCCACACACATAACAAAGCTTTAAAACTTCAACATTTCAATCACCTAACTGATGACCACAGCCAGCACTCTCATCACCAGCTAACTACCTCCACACACATAACAAAGCTTTAAAACTTCAACATTTCAATTCTTAACTGATTGATTTAGATTTTTATAAAAAACAACACATTTTCCAGACTTTTGGGCTTCCTCCAAAAAAACAGCCAACACATGCATTGACTATGAACTGCAAACACAAGCATTTCATTTGTCCTTTTTCCACAGAATCTGTTTTAATGGAAGTACTGTGATGGAGGCAAAAAACAGGATATCCACTGGGTCAAATCCTACACATACCAGCATCATGTATCGCTGGCTTTCCACCTCTCTTTAAAAACACTTTGGAGCAGCAGATAAAGCCACTCAACCAATGGGCAGCAGTAGTTTTGGTCTGGCAGGAGAGGTTTAATGTAGAGGGGGATAGAGAGACAGGCAGACAGAGCGAGTCCTCAGAAAAGTGTTCAATATTAGCAATGCACAGGACATGAAAAACTTCACAAACTACTGTCCATCTCACTTGATTGGAGCCCATGTGAATTTTGAATGGGCACTCTTATATACACACGCACACCCACACCCACACACACACACACACACACACACACACACACAGACACACACACACACACACACACACACACACACACACACACTCATGGTAGGAACACTTATATTATGTTGATGGACCAATAAAGTTGGCGTGCATTAAGCCCCAAATGGAATGTTTTGAAGCAGTCAGATTCATATTATAATACAGCAGTCAATACAGTTGTATCATTTTATAGTATAGTAAAGCATTCAAGTGTTAGCGTGTTTATTGTACATATTTTTGGACAATCTGGAACATGTTTTAGTCACACCCAGGCTCTGACACACAGCCAGTTAAAAGCCTGACTACAGACCAGACACACCCAGGCTCTGACACACAGCCAGTTAAAACCCTGACTACAGACCAGACACACCCAGGCTCTGACACACAGCCAGTTAAAAGCCTGACTACAGACCAGACACACCCAGGCTCTGACACACAGCCAGTTAAAACCCTGACTACAGACCAGACACACCCAGGCTCTGACACACAGCCAGTTAAAAGCCTGACTACAGACCAGACACACCCAGGCTCTGACACACAGCCAGTTAAAACCCTGACTACAGACCAGACACACCCAGGCTCTGAAACAGCCAGTTAAAAGCCTGACTACAGACCAGACACACCCAGGCTCTGACACACAGCCAGTTAAAAGCCTGACTACAGACCAGACACACCCAGGCTCTGACACACAGCCAGTTAAAACCCTGACTACAGACCAGACACACCCAGGCTCTGACACACAGCCAGTTAAAACCCTGACTACAGACCAGACACACCCAGGCTCTGACACACAGCCAGTTAAAACCCTGACTACAGACCAGACACACCCAGGCTCTGACACACAGCCAGTTAAAAGCCTGACTACAGACCAGACACACCCAGGCTCTGACACACAGCCAGTTAAAACCCTGACTACAGACCAGACACACCCAGGCTCTGACACACAGCCAGTTAAAAGCCTGACTACAGACCAGACACACCCAGGCTCTGACACACAGCCAGTTAAAACCCTGACTACAGACCAGACACACCCAGGCTCTGACACACAGCCAGTTAAAAGCCTGACTACAGACCAGACACACCCAGGCTCTGACACACAGCCAGTTAAAACCCTGACTACAGACCAGACACACCCAGGCTCTGACACACAGCCAGTTAAAAGCCTGACTACAGACCAGACACACCCAGGCTCTGACACACAGCCAGTTAAAACCCTGACTACAGACCAGACACACCCAGGCTCTGACACACAGCCAGTTAAAAGCCTGACTACAGACCAGACACACCCAGGCTCTGACACACAGCCAGTTAAAACCCTGACTACAGACCAGACACACCCAGGCTCTGACACACAGCCAGTTAAAAGCCTGACTACAGACCAGACACACCCAGGCTCTGACACACAGCCAGTTAAAACCCTGACTACAGACCAGACACACCAGGCTCTGACACACAGCCAGTTAAAAGCCTGACTACAGACCAGACACACCCAGGCTCTGACACACAGCCAGTTAAAAGCCTGACTACAGACCAGACACACCCAGGCTCTGACACACAGCCAGTTAAAACCCTGACTACAGACCAGACACACCCAGGCTCTGACACACAGCCAGTTAAAAGCCTGACTACAGACCAGACACACCAGGCTCTGACACACAGCCAGTTAAAAGCCTGACTACAGACCAGACACACCCAGGCTCTGACACACAGCCAGTTAAAAGCCTGACTACAGACCAGACACACCCAGGCTCTGACACACAGCCAGTTAAAACCCTGACTACAGACCAGACACACCAGGCTCTGACACACAGCCAGTTAAAACCCTGACTACAGACCAGACACACCCAGGCTCTGACACACAGCCAGTTAAAACCCTGACTACAGACCAGACACACCCAGGCTCTGACACACAGCCAGTTAAAAGCCTGACTACAGACCAGACACACCCAGGCTCTGACACACAGCCAGTTAAAAGCCTGACTACAGACCAGACACACCCAGGCTCTGACACACAGCCAGTTAAAACCCTGACTACAGACCAGACACACCCAGGCTCTGACACACAGCCAGTTAAAACCCTGACTACAGACCAGACACACCCAGGCTCTGACACACAGCCAGTTAAAACCCTGACTACAGACCAGACACACCCAGGCTCTGACACACAGCCAGTTAAAACCCTGACTACAGACCAGACACACCCAGGCTCTGACACACAGCCAGTTAAAAGCCTGACTACAGACCAGACACACCCAGGCTCTGACACACAGCCAGTTAAAAGCCTGACTACAGACCAGACACACCCAGGCTCTGACACACAGCCAGTTAAATGCCTGACTACAGACCAGACACACCCAGGCTCTGACACACAGCCAGTTAAAACCCTGACTACAGACCAGACACACACAAACACACACACAAACTTTGCCTAACTACAACCAAAACACGTTCAAACACACATAAAGTTTGTCTATCTGTCCCACCCTGATAGTGTCATCTAATCACTATTACTGCAGTGTTGCATTTCGCAAAATCACTACTGACATTACAGATGCTGCTCAGCAAATAGTGAACAGACTTTGCTTTCCTTTTACTCAATATAACATAATAGAAAGTCCAAAAACATTTTACAAACTACACAAATTCAAGGAAAATATTATCTACAACACTGAGAATGTAGCAATAATAGAAACTCAACAAATCAGAAGAGAAACGTGTGAGAGGGAGAAACGTGCAGGAGAAATTCAACAACAGGACATGAAAAACAGTCAGCTGCCGAGGAAAAGAAGGAAAACCGTCTGATTTTACTGTCTGCAGCTGGACACAATAGCAGATAGAGCAGAGAGAGGCAGCCTTCTTCTGACACCTCTAGCTTCCTGGCTGTGTCCACTTCATTTCCAAATCACTTCTTTTCCCTCTCAAATACCATGTCTATTATCTCACAAGCTCTCCTTTTCTCAAACTGCTCTTCTCACATATTCTTATATTATATTCAAACAGACTGTTCTCATGTAAATTCGTATTATATTTCTTAGATACCACATGTATAGAAAAGTAAGAGAGTACTGTTAGTATCTAAATACAATTTTCAAATAAATCCTAGGTAACTACCATCTCAAATGGAGTGTAAAATGTCCCCCTCTCCTTCTCTCTGAGAGGAGCGACCCTCACTGCTCGTCTCTCTCTCAGCCCAGCAGCAGGTACGTATGTCTGTTTGAGCTGAGGATCTTCAATAATGATAATAGAGTAATTCAGCTGACACTTTTCTCTTAAGCTACTTCAAATGATGTCATATCTTCAGTATATGTGGCCCATGCGGGAATCAAACCCACAACTCTGGAATTACAATCATCATGCTCCAACCAACTGTGCCAACGCAACCACGTTCTCCTGTCTTAAAGCCAGGTCTGGATCTCTAGACCACAGCAAACATGACACACACCGCTGAGAAATACCCTGCTTTCTCTCACCCTAAACTCGAAAGCCATTCCAAAAAAATGGAATCAGTTCAGTTGAAATTTCCTAACACTTTGGTTATGAGCAAAGTAAGATAGAACTGAAAATAGAATAACACAATCAGAAAGATTAAATTAGGTAAAACATTCTAAATAAATCTGGACATACCTAAAGGAGGTGAACTGCTTTTAGTAAAATATAAAACGTTTAAAATACCCTTTCAAAGAATTTGTCTGGTTTTAAATTATTAGTGGGGCTAACTATAGACATATTACTTTTGTTTGTTCAGTTACAAAGTCCCTTCAATTTTATATTTTCTTAAGGAATAAAAGCTCATCATGATTTTATAAATAACCCACTGATCTCAGAGAAGAAAATCAGCCCAGGTGTGTTTTTGAACAATTAAAATAACTAGTCCCCGGGTGTGAATATATTTTATGCCACCACACATACCACCAACCAAATCCATGTTTTCCTGCCTGGCAGAAGAGTTATGACACGGATATAAAATGTGAAATACAGCTCTTTCATTCTCTCTAAAAAAAGTATATTAAACCTCCATCAGTGGTGCAATTAAAACTGTGTCACCGTCGCGTTGCAGAAATGCCACCCGTGGCACGCGCAGCCTCGGAGCGAAGGACAGGGGGACAGGAGCCACAAAACAACATGGAGAGAGAGAGGGAGCGGGAACACACTAAATTAATTAATTATGTCAAATGCCCCAGCGTCCATCAATCAAAAGAAAAACGGCAATGATCTGCCTTTTTCTTTTTAATGACTTACAGACCAATGGCACCGTGCCGCAACCAATAGCAAATAATTGTAATTTCATTTCTCCATCATGCCGGACATCATTGCGTCTGACGTGCAGGAATGTCCCAGATGAAGGCTGATATTTAGGGAGCTCAGGGACGGTAATGTAGGGAGATATATGGGTGTGCTCAAATTTAGGAAATCAACCGCAACAATACGGCGGTGGTGTCTGTGAAAACTTCTACATAACCTTGTGAGATGTTGAAAATAGCCTACTTGTTTGAGACAATGCAATTATTTAAAATGAATTATCAATTTATCAATTTAGTAGAAAGTAGATTAGGAAATTATTTAAATGCTTTTATAGGACATTACAAAACAAACAAAAAACTTTCATAATGAGATATAGAATGAATATTCGAAGAAAAACAACTCTAAACGCCGGAATGCTCAAATGTGTTAAAATGGGTCTCCTCACAAAAGCGCGCATGCAGAGCCTAAAATGAGTAGCCATTAGTTCTCGTGCATGGGGCGCATTTGGCTATTCTGTTGATGAGTCCTATTGCACCCGACAACTTTTCAACACTAGCATAACTTTTTAGAATGTGTATATTTTTAAATGTATAGTTATTCATATTCCCAATAGATTCCATATGCGTCAGTTACAAAATAGATATTTTCATAATTAAATCAATAAAGATTGTGAGGCTATGTGTCTATCCTTTATCTTAGAAGTTGTACAATAATTGTATAAAACAAAACGAAGACGTTATCAGCTAAAACGGGATCTTCTCGGCTTTTCATGCCTTTTGCTTTTCTGATAGGTAAGTATATCCGATTCTGATTAATAGATTATGCATGGCTAATAACCAATAATAATCAACGACATAAATTGTTCCATGCGCTTCACACCAACTTTGATTTTGAAGCACAATTGCACGTATCACCAACAGTAGGCTAGGCCTATAGCCTATTGTTTGGTAAACTGAATCAATAATAACAATAGCCTACTATTACAGTAGATCTCTATTGTATTTGACACAATTGTGAATAAATTCAAATAAAAGGGACACTATCCTTCCATAAAGACTGAGACCAAAACTTCCATACCACCCGGATTGAAGTCTGCAAAACACAAGCCCAAAATCAGCAGACAACATCCTTTAAATATTTAAAAGTTTGACCGTAAAAACGAATTATTTAGGCATATTAGTGTTCTTGTCTAAATTAATTATAAAATAATTTAAAGGCCTAATCATAGATGTTATGTGGTCCCTTAAAATGTATCTTTAATCCAAATTCAACAATCGCAAATCTAGTGAGACCTCGTTCGGTGTGTGGTGAACGGGTAATAAACGATCAAAAATAATTCAAACGATGACCGAATGGGTGTGTAAATTTACACCCGTTATTGGAGACGCGATTAATCAAAGTACTTTACAAAGGACTCGTTTAGCGTTCGACGGTTGTGCACCTCCGTGCATTTGCTGCTTTCATTCAAATTCACTCCGAACATCTTTGTAGGCCAGCTTTGTCTGAAAACTTTTTGTTGTTTCATGTGCGAGCGTTTGTGAACCTGACACCTTCCATAAGCGGCGAGGCAGCATGCAGCCACTGCTCCTGCAGTCTACAACTATAACTATCATTTCACACCTACATTTTAAAATTAAAATCAAGTAGGCATATTTCCAAAGTATGTATACTAAAGTATATGGATTTCATATTAAAACTGCAATTTGTTATTTTGATAGCACGTGTTTATCTAGGGGAGAGGTCGCGAGAAACTCGCTCGTGGGTCCTTGCCATTTTCGACAAACTTTTTTCTATTGTACAAAATGAAGAACTACTTCAAAGTGCATGGCCTGAAAAGTAGCTGATTTAAAGTTTCATGTTTGGACTACCGTGTATGCCAGCCTTGGTGAAACACACATTAGGAAATAATTGCCTAGTCATTCGCTCAATATTGGGTAAGATTTTGTTATTATTGGTTTATAAGACTTTTGCTGGAAACAATGATAGCCATAAACAAGTCCAATTTTTGCAGTGTTCGAACTCAACAACACGCGCGCACACACTTTCACTCTTGGAAAAACACACGGACAGAGAGACAGAGGAGAAGAAAGGACAATTAAGAGGGATGGAGAATATGTAGATACGTGTATCAACCTGTTCTTGTTTTCTGAAGAAGTCAACTTTCACACCAGTGGCTGGACCATGTGGACAGCCCCGCTTCTGCTCGGCGCAACACCACACGGCGAGTCCCCTCACCGCTACAAAGACTCAAGGCAAAATAACAAAAAGAGAGAAATCTTGGAATCTAAGATTGGTATCGCAGGACCATTACTTTCAACGACAACCGTCTTCGTTAGTTACTCCGTGCTTCCTTCCTTTCTTGTCTTTTGTTGTGCGTTCTCTCTCTAGGAGTGGGCACTGTATCTAGTGAAGTCAGAACAATACTAGTGCCACTAACTCACACACAGGCTGCATGCGCAGCCCTTGGGGAAGTTGATGGAGAGAAAGCACACAGCTTTTCGGGCTGTTCGATGCCGGCTCTCCTCACTCTGGTCTGATCCTGCTATCTCGCCGTTATTCAGATCTTAACCCCTCCACAAGTCCCAATGACGATAATCGACTCAGTTTTTGGCATCCCATCTGTCGCTCGCTCCTTCGCTAGCAAATCAGTGTTGAATTATTCGGGTTGTGTGTTGGTTGAGGATATGTTGGGGGATAGTTTGCTCTCTACCGTAATGCCTCTAAAACAGGTGCTCGTTCACATATTTCTGTGCCTTGCTAGTGGCAGAAAAAGGCGCTTCACATGGCCGGGTGGCAAGCGGCAATTGCACCGCGAGAAAATCCGCCTACCATGTTTAGAGCACTGGAGGCTCCTCAGAGGAGGAAGGGGAGGACCATCCTCCTCAGTGAATTTCATTAAACAAATGTTTTTTTCAAACTTAAAAAATATATATATTTTTATATAAAACTATACTAAATATATTCACGTCACCAAATCATTGATGTTTTGCATTGAAGGTCTACAGTAGCCTCAACAGCACTATGTCGGGTAGCACCATGTTGTAGCCGGTTGGACAGCTAGTCACATTGACTTTAATACAAAACCTATGAGGCTCATGGTTCTCACCACCTTCAATAGACTTACACAGTAATTATGACAACTTCTGGAGGACTTCCTCCAACCTATCAGAACTGACATGTTGTCCTCCCAATCAAAGAATCAGAGAATGAATCTAGTACTGAAAACACAAGCTACAGCTAGCTAGCACTGCAGTGTGTAAAATGTGGTGAGTAGTTGACTCAAAGAGAAAGACAATAGTTAAACAGTTTTGAACAAATTAATTTCTTCCAAAATGAAGGAGAAGCAAGAAAGAGATAGAGAGAGATGTTGTATAAAAAAATGACTTTCAATGAAAGATCAGCCAGATACAGGCAAGTGTGTGCAAAGCGGTATTGAATGTGTCACTCTCTGTCCATGTGTCACTGTCTGTCACCTCAATTTTTTTGTCTCGACCTGTGGGCACCTATGTTGTAAAACTTTCATTCATAGGCTAGGTTGTAGCAACCTCATGATAGGTATAGGGAAAATTAAAGTATCATGTAGTAGCCTAAACCTGTCATGGAAGACTGTCATTCATATTCCATTCACCAAGTTCAATTTAACAGCGACAGATTTATGCTGAAAATAGAAATAAGGCCATGCTCATGAAAAAAAAAAAATGTCCTCCCTCATCTTAAACGGCACCGACCGCCACTGGTGTAGAGAGACCAGCAGTCCTGGTTGTTGTCAGCTCAAATGTTTTCATTAAAACAATGTTTAATAAGTTGAGAAGATTAACTCAGCTCATTGGTCAAACATGCGTGGCAGACGCTCAAGACTTCAGCAAATGTTATCTTTTAGTGCCTCAAGCTGCAAGCCAGCCCTGCAGCTCACGGGAGCAAGCAAGAGTAACCGCGCTGCTTGCAAAACTGCTTGCGTTTTGCCACGCTACTCCAATTGAAATCTATCATTGGGTTTTGACCAGAGGCAGCCAGTAGTGGTGTGTGGGTAAGATCAGTGAGGAAGCCAAGCCAAGCCAATAAAAAGACCATATAACAGAAGGCCATATTATAACCCATGTTGTGATAATTGCGTTGTTTGCTCTATAGCCCATTCATTCTTACGCAAATGTGATATACGATAAGGCAAAGACAAGTCACACAGTGGCGGAATAAATTCAACTGTACATCCGTTTGTTTCATCACAAAACTGGAGAGCAACATCTGTCCGGTAAAGTCTACGAAGCAAACATTGCATCTAACAAGCAGTTATGACCTGCAGCATGGTCAAGCAGGTTCATGTTTTCAACAGTTTACTAAACAGTTACTGATTGAGAACCACAGAGTTAGTGCACGTCAGCACAAAGACAACAGGAGCACTGCCTCCGCTATTCCAGCACCATTTCAACTTAAACATTTAAACATTGTGGACCCAAGGAAGAGTAGCTGCTGATTTTGCAAGAGCTAATGGGGATCCTAATAAAATACCAATACAAAATCAGCAAGGTTATACAGTGGGGCAAAAAAGTATTTAGTCAGCCACCAATTGTGCAAGTTCTCCCACTTAAAAAGATGAGAGAGGCCTGTAATTTTCATCATAGGTACACTTCAACTATGACAGACAAAATGAGAAAACAAAATCCAGAAAATCACATTGTAGGATTTTTAATTTATTTATTTGCAAATTATGGTGATTGATTTTAGATTTTTAAAAAGTGTACTTTTTACCTCTTTTTCATGATATCAATTGGTAGTTACAGTCTTGTCCCATCGCTGCAACTCCCCTATGGACTCCATATTACTATATATGACTACATATTGAACTTCAATCGTCTCAGGCCAGTTGCACAATATAAGCATTTATGGTTACAGTCCATTCGGAAAGTATTCAGACACTTTGACTTTTCCAACATTTTGTTATGTTACATCCTTATTCTAAAAATCCTCATTAATCTTCACACAATACCCCATAATGACAAAGCAAAAACAGTCCCCCCCCCCATTGATCATCTTTGAGATGTTTCTACAACTTGATTGGTCCACCTGTGGTAAATTCAATTGATTGGACATGATTTGGAAAGGCACACAGCTGTCTATATATGTATGGTCCCACTGTTGACAGTGCATGTCAGAGCAAAAACCAATCCATGAGGTCAAAAGAATTGTCCATAGAGTTCAGAAACAGGATTGTGTCGAGGCACAGATCTGGGGAAGGGTACTAAAGTATGTCCGCAGTATTGAAGGTCCCCAAGAACACAGTGGCCTCCATCATTCTTAAATGGAAGAAGTTTGGAACCACCAAGACTCTTCCTAGAACTGGCTGCCATACTGAGAAATCAGTAGAGAACGGCCTTGGTCATAGAGGTGACCAAGAACCTGATGGTTACCCTGACAGAGCTCCAGAGTTCCTCAGTGAAGATGGGAGAACCTTCCAGAAGGACAACCATCTCTGCAGCACTCCATCAATCAGGCCTTTATGGTAGAGTGGCCAGACAGATGCCACTCCTCACTAAAAGGCACATGACAGCCCGCTTGGAGTTTGCCAAAAGGCACCTAAAGGACCCTCAGACCATGAGAAACAAGATTATCTGGTCTGATGACACCAAGATTGAAGTATTTGGCCTGAATGTCAAGAGTCACGTCTGGAGGAAACCTGGCACCATCCCTACTGTGAAGCATGGTGGTGACAGCATCATGCTGTGGGGATGTTTTTCAGTGGCAGGGACTGGGAGACTAATCAGGATCGAGGGAATGATGAACGGAGCAAAGTACAACGAGATCCTTGATGAAAACCTGCTCCAGAGTGCTCAGGACCGCAGACTGGTGCGAAGGTTCACCTTTCAACTGGACAACGATCCTAAAAACACAGCCACGACAACGCAGGTGTGGTGTTGTCGTGTTGCTGCACCAGGCCAACCCACAGTTGAGGTCAGATCAACACTGATTGGCTAATTATTTTATAATTTGTATATCAAGGGAGGCCAGATTCTTTCTGGCATCAATCAATCAAATGCTAATGTGGAAACATGTCATACTCTTTTGGTCCAGCCGGCATCAGATACATGGGCTACACATTTCGAGACAGAGGGGTGCTGTTTCCCTCACTCAGATGATTTCTCCAGTGAGATTCAGCCACTTGCGAATTTACGAAAAACAATGAAAACACAGAGAGAAATGGAAGATCAATTCTTTTATAATATCTATTTTTTATTGGTCAAATATTTCCCTTGGGACCATGAATACAAGCCACTGGAGGCAGTGCCTCCTCTTGACAACACGTGGCTTTAAATTAGCATAAAGTAGAGCAGAGCTGAACCTTTTCTACCGCACCGCAAGCAGGGTTCTCCCCACTCACCTTCCCACAATCGCCTACACATTTCTCTGCGTGCCCTTGATGAAAATGAATGGTGGCTGAACTTCTGCTGAATTCGTTGTTGGTGAAAACCCTATGTATAAGACCTTGGCCGCTTACCGTGGCCCATGTGTAAGCACCTTTTTTAGAAAACACAGCACATGAAGGCAGCCAGCGTGAGGTGTGTGTGTGTGTGTGTGTGTGTGTGTGTGTGTGTGTGAGAGAGAGCGCCTGGGCAAGGCACTGATCTTTTGACCTCTCTTTGCCTCACCGCTGAGTTTGTCCATTGTGGAGCTAAGCAGCAACAGATGTTCCTCTACACAGTTATAAACCTTGGAAACCATTAACAACAACGCACTCTCCAACTAAAAAACAACAAAAGCTTTTTTTATGCTTCTAGTTATGCTTTAAGGTAATCACGTATAGAGAAAGGGCTCAAACAGTGCCTGAACACCTACCCTTTTGTCCTGAGCACCTACCCTTTTGCCCTGAGCACCTACCCTTTTGCCCTGAGCACCTACCCTTTTGCCCTGAGCACCTACCCTTTTGCCCTGAGCACCTACCCTTTTGCCCTAAGCACCTACCCTTTTGCCCTGAGCACCTACCCTTTTGCCCTGAGCACCTACCCTTTTGCCCTGAGCACCTACCCTTTTGCCTTGAGCACCTACCCTTTTGCCCTGAGCACCTACCCTTTTGCCCTAAGCACCTACCCTTTTGCCCTAAGCACCTACCCTTTTGCCCTGAGCACCTACCCTTTTGCCCTGAGCACCTACCCTTTTGCCCTGAGCACCTACCCTTTTGCCCTAAGCACCTACCCTTTTGCCCTGAGCACCTACCCTTTTGCCCTGAGCACCTACCCTTTTGCCCTGAGCACCTACCCTTTTGCCCTGAGCACCTACCCTTTTGCCCTGAGCACCTACCCTTTTGCCCTAAGCGCCTACCCTTTTGGATTTTTTGTAATTTTATGAATTACTTTTACATTTTATTTTGAGTGTTTTAATTGCCCATTTTAATTTGAAATGTAACGAATTGCACATCAAACTAGCACATTTGATAAGCTTTTGAATCTCAAAAAATGTCCTCTCCCCTGCCCTCCTGCCCCAAGAGCGCACTCCTCTGACTTGCATGCAGTGGCCACTGGCTGCGCGTGCCGGGGAGACTTGAATACTGTAGGAGGATACTTTAGAGTTGGATCTGTCATGTGTGTCTCTCACTGTCAGGGACAAAGATTTGAGCAACTTCACTGCTTGTTAGAAAGAGGCAGATGTCAGCAGCAGAACAAACAAAAAAATTGAGTAAAAATGTGTTGTTTCGACAGCATAGATAACTAACTTGCTAGACCATTTACATCGTCATTCACTTTGATCAGCTGTCTCTCATTCTGTCAATCAGCCCTCGTCGTCTCTAGGCCTAGGAGTCACTGGCACTAGCTTGCTTATAATGTGTGATGAGTGAGTGTGCTGTTGCAGAAAATAAAAGGCCTATATGTTGACATTTTGGCTCCAGAGGCAGTTGGTATGTTATGTCAAAGTTCTGTGCACGCCCTGCTTCCAGATATCCATTCAATGTTAATTTTTTATAGTATGAATATATTTTGATAGTTACCTAATATGAATTAGCTAATAAATATTTGAAAGCCGAACATTGTATGACTCTTCCTGAACTATTTCCTAGTTTAGTGCTTTAATTTGCTAATTGACATTATGATCTGGGTCAAGACAACATGTCAGGAAGACTGAATCAGGAGAAGTAAAAATAAATTACATCATACCTGTTGCTGCGAAAAGATAAAGAATAAAGGAGAAGCAATAAGTCATGAGAAGAGCTTATAATATTTCCTGTCTCGTTATAACCCTGATTGTGATCTCTGTGCTTTCTGTCTATCTACTCTCTCTCCTTCTTTTTTGAGGGAATGATGACAGTCCGTCAGACACACGCTCGACAATGGGCCACGACTGCCCTAAATCACAACGCCTTCGTTAGCTAGGTCAACACTGCTAAAGACCAGGGTGGCGGGGGTAGCTGAAGTGATCAGTACAGCAGCCTTATTCGAAAGACTGCCCCCCCCCACACACACACACAAGTTCTGGTGTGTCCTAAATCAATATGCAACCACACCAAGCACATTTTTTTTTAAAATACACTCTACCTGTAATTGCTATGTAAACATACATGTTTTGGGGCATTTATTATGAAGTGGGGCAGGAGCTTCTTTTAAAAGTTTCCTGTTCTACAAAGGAGAGTTTGAGAATCATGTAAGGCTGTCAGGTGTCAGTGTGCAGAGGTGAGGACGGAATCAGGCGCAGGACACAGAACTGAGTAAAACAACGTACTATACTCAAAAAAATAAGCAACCATAAATTCCACGCTTCCCACTAAGACAGCGCACTGTCCAACCAATGCCAGGATGACCAGAGGAGGGTGACGTGTGAGCACAACAGATCAATCGATCACGAACATCAGACGGATCACACGTCCAACTGGACACTGGGTGGGAGTGGGCTCCGCACATAATGCCCGCATCAACCTCCCATACCACCGGTGCCACCAGGCAAGAAGCCGGATGTATGGGAGTGGGATCCGTGGACCGCTCCTCTGTGTCATACATCTGGGACAGTGCGTCTGCCTCAGCGTTCTGGGAACCTGGTCTGTAGGATAGAGGGAACACAAAACGGGTGAAAAACATGGCCCACTTAAGGGCGCTGTACTGCAGCGCCAGCTGTGCCACCAGAGACTCTGGGTTCGCGCCCAGGCTCTGTCGTAACCGTGACCGGGAAGTCCGTGGGGCGACGCACAATTGGCCTAGCGTCGTCCGGGTTAGGGAGGGTTTGGCCGGTAGGGATATCCTTGTCTCATCGCACACTAACGACTCCTGTGGCGAGTCGGGCGCAGTGCACGCTAACCAAATTTGCTAGGTGCACGGTGTTTCCTCTGACACATTGGTGCGGCTGGCTTCCGGGTTGGATGCACGCTGTGTTAAGAAGCAGTGCGGCTTGGTTGGGTTGTGTATCGGAGGACGCATGACTTTCAACCTTCGTCTCTCCCGAGCCCGTATGGGAGTTGTAGCGATGAGACAAGATAGTAGCTACTAACAATTGGATACCACGAAATTGGGGAGAAAAAGGGGTAAAAAAAATAAATAATTATAATTTGAAAAAACATGGCCCACCTTGCCTGGCGAGGATTCATTCTCCTTGCTGCCCGGATGTACTCCAGATTGCGGTGGTCAGTCCAAATGAGAAAAGGGTGCCAATACCTCCACCTTTTCAGAGCCCCAACAACAGCCAACAGCTCCCGGTCACCCACATCATAGTTTCGCTCCATCGAGCTGAGCTTCTTCGAAAAGAACGCACAGGGGTGGAGATTTGGTGGCATACCCGAGCGCTGAGACAGCACAGCTCCTATCCCAGCCTCGAACGCTAAGGAGGGATCAGGATGAGCCAACACCGGTGCTGAGGTAAACAGAGCCTTCAGGTGACCAAAAGCCCTGTCCGCCCCAGCTGAACACTGCAGTCGCACCGGTCCCCCCTTCAGCAAAGAGGTAATGGGAGCCGCTATCTGACCAAAGCCCTGGATAAACCTCCGGTAGTAGGTGGCAAACCCTAAGAACCGCTGCACCTCCTTTACCGTGGTTGGAGTCGGCCAATTACGCACGGCTGAAATGCAGTCATTCTCCATCTCCACCCCTGACTCAGACAGGCGGTACCCTAGTAAGGAGACGGATTGTTGGAAGAACAGACATTTCTCAGCCTTAACGTACAGGTCATGCTATAACAGTCGACCAAGCACCTTGAGCACCAGAGACACATGCTCTGCGCATGTAGCGGAGTATATTAGAATGTCATCTATATACACCACTACACCCTGCCTGTGCAGGTCCCTGAAAATCTTGTCTACAAAGGATTGGAAGACGGATGGAGAATTCATCAACCCGTACGGCATGACGAGGTACTCATAGTGCCCAGAGGTGGTACTAAATGCCGTCTTCCACTCCTCCCCCTCCCGGATACGCACCATGTTGTAAGCGCTCCTGAGATCCAATTTGGTGAAGAAGCGCGCACCATGCAATGACTCTGTCACACTGGCTATGAGAGGCAACGGGTAACTATACTTCACCGTGATCTGATTTAAACCTCTATAGTCAATGCACGGGCATAAATCCTTCTTCTTCACAAAAAAGAAACTCGTGGAGGCAGGTGAAGTGGAAGGCCAAATGTATCCGTGTCCCAGAGATTCGGCGACATGTGTTTCCGTAGCTGCCGTCTCCTCCTGTGACAGAGGATACACTTTACTCCAGGGAAGTGCTGCGTCTACCAGGAGATCTGTCACACAATGCCCCCGTCGATGGGGTGGTAGTTGAGTCGCCTTCCTTTTCACTCTGGGCGAGAGCCAAATCGGCATATTCAGGGGGGATGTGCATGGTGGAGACCTGGTTTGGACTCTCCACCGTAGTTGCACCTATGGAAACACCTACACATCTCCCTGAACACTGATGTGACCATCCCTTGAGAGCCCTCTGTTGCCACGAAATAGTGGGGTCATGATAGGCCAACCAGTCCCAACACCACAGGAAATGCAGGAGAATCGATCAGGAAGAGACTAATTCTCTCCTCATGACCCTCCTGCATTATCATACATAGTGGAGCTGTGACCTCCCTAATCAGGCCCGACCCTAAAGGATGACTATCTAAGGAATGTACAGGGAAGGGCACATCAACAGGAACAATAGTGATCCAAATAAAATTCACAGCTGCGCCTGAATCTACTAGCACCTTATGCTGGGAATGCGGGGAAAACTCAGGGAATTCTATAAATATACACATGTGCGCAACAGGAAGCTCTGGGTGCGTTGGGTGCCTACTCACCTGGGATGATCCACCAGTGCCCTGCCTGCTGCCTCGACTTCCTGGGAACCTCTCCAGCACCTGCCAGCAGTGGGTCCTCTGCGGCCACAGGTAGTGCAGCAAACGGCCCCCCCTTCAGGTCATCCTTAGAGCAGCACCTCCGAGCTCCATATGTGTAGGATCGGAGGTGCTGGGGGATGGAATGGACGGACCCTGATCCGGGCGTCCGCGGGTGGCCAACAGGTTATCTAGCCGGATAGATAAATCCACCAGCTGGTCGGGGTAAGGGTGCTGTCCCTGCAGGCCAGCTCCTGACGAATGTCCTCATGTAGACTACACCGGTAACGGTCGATCAGGACCCTCTCATTCCATCCCGCGCTAGCAGCCAGGGTCCTGAAGTCCAGTGCGAATTCCTGTGCGATCCTCATCCCCTGTATGAGATGGAACAAGCGTTCCCCCTCCGCTCTCCCCTCAGGTGGATGATCGAAGACCGCCCGGAAGCTGCGGGTGAAATCCTTATAGTGGGCGTCTATACTTCCCCATTCAGCGTTGGCCCACTCAAGCGCTTTCCCCGACAGACAGGAGATGAGGGCGGACACGCTCTCGTATCCCGAGGGAGCCGGGTGGACGATCGCCAGGTAGAGCTCCAACTGGAGCAGGAACCCCTGGCACCCGGCAGCCGTCCCATCATATGTGCTCGGGAGCGAGACCCGAATCCCACTGGGTCCAGGTGACGGAGGCGTGGACAGCGGTGTGGGTTGTGGTGTTGGTTGGGGTGAAGTTGATGGGGTTGTTGGAAAACCCCCTCTCTTCCATCGTTCCATGGTGAGCAGCACGCGATCCATGGCTGTGCCAAGATGTTGGAGCATCGTCGCGTGCTGCTGGGCGCGTTCCTCTACTGGTACCGGATGACTGGGTGCACCTGCTGACTCCATATTTTTGTTGCGTGATTCTGTCACGTGTCAGTGTGCAGAGGTGAGGACGGAGTCAGGCGAACTGAGTAAAATAACGTACTTTACTCGAAAAATAAACAACCATAAATTCCTCGCAGGGAAAACACACCATAACACAGAAGACTACCACAAAACAAGAAACAATCACGCACAAAACATCATGGGAACCAGAGGGTTAAATAGGGAAAATAATTATAACGTAATGGGAACCAAGTGTGTACAGTCAAGACAAAACAAATGGAAAAAGAAACGTAGATCGGTGGCAGCTAGAAAGCCGGTCACGACGACCGCCGAATGCCGCCCGAACAAGGAGAGGCACCAACTTTGGCGGAAGTCGTGACAAAGGCTTACACACTGTGTTTCTGTTTGTGTGTTTGTTTATTTGGTTGTGTGTTTGTTTGTTTACACTACCAGGGCACAGATGTGACAAACACTGACACACAGGTCTAAAATTATCTTCACGACTCATCTCAGGCGATGTGTGTGTGTGTGTGTGTGCATGCGTTTGAGAGCTGAGGGAACACCAGTGTGATTTACCGGTGTGATTAAATGTGATTAATTTACTTGTTTACTGTATATCTGTTTACTGTTTTGAATCTCTCACTCACTTATCTCTCACTCTCTCTCTCTCTCTCCCCCTCCCTCCCCCTCTCTCTTTCTTTCTCAGGCAGAGCAGAGAAATGCAGAAGGAGTCATGTGTCCCTGATGCAGACTTGTTTGTTATGTTAGTTGACTGGCTGTTTGGTTCTGGGGTACATCAAGTACTTGGACACAGTCATAGGAGTAAACAGATTGGGCAGATACAGAATTGTCCAGGTTTTTACAAGGTCAACAACAATAGCAGACTGTTGTTGAGCAGAACTAGTGATATCTGTCAGACATGGTTGGTTGCCATAGAACAATATCATCACTGAATAAATTGCATTTATATAGCTCATATGTCCAACTCAATGCACTGTATGTATGGGGGTATCTCAGCCCTTCTATCATATGACTCTCTTCCTCACACACATCTGGCACCACCTGTAGCACCCAGCCCATTAGAACTGAGGAAGAGATCATATGTAGAAGTGGTGGATGAGGTCAGGATGAGGATAGGGATGAATGTGTGTGTGTGTGTGTGTTTCAGTACACCTCCCTGTCAGAGTGCTATGGCATTAAAGGGACCTGATTTAAAACACATCTCTCCTTTTATGAATGAAATGATGAGAAACACTGTTGGGCACTTTGCCTTTCCTATTCCCATTTAGTATCCTTCTCTGTGTTAATAAGGGTGTTAATTATCAAAGTAGACAGGTAATTCAATTAAAGCATAATTGGCTACATGCGTTGGCTGTAGTACAACATTTTCCCTCATAATTAAAGAGAATTATGAGAGGATTCACCCAGACTGTCAGAGCTGAAAACACCATGATCCCTCCTTGACACCCTCACACTGCCTTTGGAAAGGAAGGGGAGAGAGAGTTAAGGAGAAGGTGAGTGGATTAACTACTTAAATCTGTCCGCGTGTGTGTCGGTATGTGTGTAATCTTACGTGTGTGTGTGTGTGTGTGTGTGTGTGAGAGGTTGTTGGAGTTTGTGTGTATGAGAGAAAGAGGTTGTTTATGTGTATTTGTGTGTGTGTGTGTCAGAGAGAGCAGGATATTTGTGAGTGTGATAACTGCATGAAAGAAATGGCATCTTTATACAGCCATCTGGGAGTGATGTAGTAAAATAAAACAATAAAATATAAGTTACTGCTGCTGATGTTTACAAACAATCCCCAAGCTTCCCTGAGAATCAAACCCAGACTGGAACACATACACACAGCAGGGAGACACCCACACACACACACACACACACACACAGAGCGAGGGAAAGGGAGTGAAAGACAGAGAACACGCCATTCACATAAACACAAATACACAAACATGTGCAAACACAGACACAGTCCCTGTGGTTTTTACAGTGTCATCAACAACAGCAGACTTTGAGTTGAACTAGTGATATCAAACATGGCTGGTTGTAATAGAACAATATCATCATACTGTGTGTAGTGCAGACAGTGGCTGGGCTTCCACTATAACTTAGATTAGCTAGTGTGATTGGTGGATGGATCACAAGGAGAATCCCAGCCTGTTTTCATTAACCACTCATAAACATGTTTACTGGTACAGCTGCTCCCCATTACACCGTACAGAAACCTGGACTCAGGGGTAGACGTAACATAGTAAACGAAAATCCAGGACCCTCAAATTAGTATAATGTTACGTTTGGTATGGTAAGTATTAATATGTGGATGTCCATCATCCATTTTGTATGATATGTTACGAATTATAATTCATATGATATGTTACTTATTACAATTTGTTGTGGCCAACGTTAGCTAGGTGGCTAGGTTAATCTAGGGTTCATTTTAGGGTTAGGAGTTAGGTTAAAGGGTTAGGGGAAGGGTTAGCTAGATTATTGCATTAGTCACATGCACAGGGTCGCAGATGTACAGTAAAATTCTTAAACACCGAGCTCCAACAGTGCAGGTCAAAGAGAAGTGAATGAAACAATGTGTACATATTTTTAGATTCGATTAGTTTATTGGTCACATGCACAGGGTCGCAGATGTAATCCACAGACATGCGTCAACGACACACAGATGCTCAAACACATGCAGACACACAAACACTTGCACACACGTACGCGCACACACACACAGAGGCTGTGGCATTTGTGAGTTGTGTTCATGATTTTCCTCCTGAGAAAGATCTCTCAGGAACACTCATATTAGTATGAACATCAGTGCTAATCTGACATTTAACGTCATCATATTACAAACTCACTCACTCCACCTTCTGACGTCACACACCTCTCTCTCTCTCTTTGGGGGGGTGTTCAACTCATTGTGTACACACACACACACACACACACACACACACACACACACACACACACACACACACACACACAGAGAAACACTGCCCTCCCTTCCTCAATCTGATCTTGTATCAAAGCAAACAAATGACATGCTGTCTTTCTCCCTCCCTCACTCTTTTTTGATCTGTCGTTCTGTAGACTGACACGCGGTATCTCGCCAGCTGACATTATCAATCGTTGCGTGGCGCTGCAGTGTTCCGGCGGGGCAGTGGTTTCCACAGGGGAGACTACATTACAACAGGCCTCTTTGTTTGGTTTAACCCTCCAGAGGAAGAACTCTGACTAGGCCTGGAGCTGAGCTGACTGGGCCTGGCTGGAGGAATAGCATAGAGGGAGAGGGAAAGAAGCTGAGGGATAATGAGGTGAATATTGTGGTGAAGGTGAGGGTATAAACCCCAGGTTTTCTGTGACACACACACACTCACCCACACCGTCATCCACAGAGATGCGTCAACGACGCACGGCCACACACAATATTTTTTCCATCTTTACGGAAAAAAAATGCTAAATCAACTTGCAGAAAATAACGTTCTCTTCACGGAATTACAGTTTTCGATCATTTCATTTGATAATAAAAAAAATCTAAAATGTTGTCTGTCCAGATCTCTGTGTTACACTGTATTGCATCCTTCACCTCTGTCAGTGTTTAATAGAAATCTATATCTCTATTATGGAGACGATCTCTCCGTTGTGTGTGTAGAATCAATATACGTCATGAAATTAAAAACATTTTATTTTCTCTCTGTTTTCTGAACTGTGTTGTAGGTGTGTGTTTGTTGGTTTTGAATGGATCAATGACTGCCTTTGACTAGGGTCCCTGCTCGGAACCTATTCAACTCTCCTCCTATGGATTCTCAGTGATTTCAAGGCAAACTACTCTCATATGAAAGTTGAAACACACACACACACACCTTCACTTTTTCCCTATTGTCCAAGACTCTTCACCAAAACAACCTTGTAATTTATTGAGAGTATGTGTATTGTTGAGTAGACACGCACACACACACACACACACATATTAATAAATGTTTCCTTATTTAAAAAGTATTGCAGATCTTAGGATAGTATCATTTATTCAAACCATGTTAAATATGACTACAGTGAGTTAACTATTATTTTGGAATAATGTAAAATTCTATTTTTTTTTTGTTAATCAAAATACAATAATTAATATCAAACCCCGAAATAACTAAAAACATTAATATTTGTAAAAAAAATCATTATCTTAATCATTTCAAAAAGCACAGCAGATGAAAAAGAAACACAGAAATAAGATTACAATATCAAACAACAATTTCTGTCTTAGAATAATTGGCATTCTAATTTAAGTAAATAAATAAAAAATATTCCCATAACTGGAACAATAAAAACAAACCAATATCAAACAGGCTAAGAAATCACAGGAACAATGCAGGTAAAAATAATACTCACATTTTTTGCTACCCTTCCCCAGATCTGTGCTTTGACACAATCCTGTCTCGGTGCTCTATGGGAAATTCCTTCGACCTCATGGCTTGGTTTTTGCTCTGATGTGCACTGTCACCTGTGGGACCCTATATAGACAGCTGTGTGCCTTGATCAAGGATGATCAATGGAAACAGGATATACCTGAGCTCAATTTCGAGTCTCATAGCAAAGGGTTTGAATACTTATGTAAATAAGGTATTTCAGTTTTTTATTTGTAATACATTTGCAAAAACATTACAACCTTTTTTCACTTTGTCATTATGGGCTATTGTGTGGATTGATGAGAAAATGTTTAATTTAATCAATTTTATAATAAGGCTGTAACAAAACAAAATGTGGAAAAAGGAAGGAATGTAATATATATATATACACTGTTTATATATAATGGATATTTATATATACACTGTTTATATATAATGGATATTTATATACACTGTTTATATACAATGGAAATGTATATATGTATGTATATATATATACATTTCTATTGTATATAAACAGTGTATATAAATATCCATTATATATAAACAGTGTATATATATATTATATATAAACAGTGTATATATAAATATCCAATATATATCAATTGTGTATATATGTATATTTTTAGCATTGTCTTGCATTAGGAGGAACCCAGGGCCAATCGCACCAGCATATGGTCTCAAAAAAATAAAGGGAACACTAAAATAACACATCCTAGATCTGAATGAATGAAAAATTCTTCTTTTTTCTTTACATAGTTGAATGTGCTGACAAGAAAATCACACAAAAATGTTCAATGGAAATCAAATGTATCAACACATGGAGGTCTGGATTTTGAGTCACACTCCAAATTAAAGTGGAAAACCACACTACAGGCTGATCCAACTTTGATGTAATGTCCTTAAAACAAGTGAAAATGAGGCTCAGTAGTGTGTGTGGCCTCCACGTGCCTGTATGACCTCCCTACGACGCCTGGGCATGCTCCTGGTGAGGTGGCGGATGGTCTGCTGAGGGATCTCCTCCCAGACCTAGACTAAAGCATCCGCCAACTCCTGGACAGTCTGTGGTGCAACGTGGCATTGGTGGATGGAGCGAGACATGATGTCCCAGATGTGCTCAATTGGATTCAGGTCTGGGGAACGGGAGGGCCAGTCCATAGCATCAATGCCTTCCTCTTGCAGGAACTGCTGACACACTCCAGCCACATGAGGTCTAGCATTGTCTTGCATTAGGAGGAACCCAGGGCCAACCGCACCAGCATATGGTCTCACAAGGGGTCTGAGGATCTCATCTCATTTACATTTAAGTCATTTAGCAGACGCTCTTATCCAGAGCGACTTACAAATTGGTGCGTTCACCTTAAGACATCTAGTGGAACAGCCACTTTACAATAGTGCATCTAAATCTTTTAAGGGGGGTGAGAAGGATTACTTTATCCTATCCTAGGTATTCCTGAAAGAGGTGGGGTTTCAGGTGTCTCCGGAAGGTGGTGATTGACTCCGCTGTCCTGGCGTCGTGAGGGAGTTTGTTCCACCATTGGGGGGCCAGAGCAGCGAACAGTTTTGACTGGGCTGCGCGGGAACTGTACTTCCTCAGTGGTAGGGAGGCGAGCAGGCCAGAGGTGGATGAACGCAGTGCCCTTGTTTGGGTATAGGGCCTGATCAGAGCCTGGAGGTACTGAGGTGCCGTTCCCCTCACAGCTCCGTAGGCAAGCACCATGGTCTTGTAGCGGATGCGAGCTTCAACTGGAAGCCAGTGGAGAGAGCGGAGGAGCGGGGTGACGTGAGAGAACTTAGGAAGGTTGAACACCAGACGGGCTGCGGTGTTCTGGATGAGTTGTAGGGGTTTAATGGCACAGGCAGGGAGCCCAGCCAACAGCGAGTTGCAGTAATCCAGACGGGAGATGACAAGTGCCTGGATTAGGACCTGCGCTGCTTCCTGTGTGAGGCAGGGTCGTACTCTGCGGATGTTGTAGAGCATGAACCTACAAGAACGGGCCACCGCCTTGATGTTAGTTGAGAACGACAGGGTGTTGTCCAGGATCACGCCAAGGTTCTTAGCGCTCTGGGAGGAGGACACAATGGAGTTGTCAACCGTGATGGCGAGATCATGGAACGGGCAGTCCTTCCCCGGGAGGAAGAGCAGCTCCGTCTTGCCGAGGTTCAGCTTGAGGTGGTGATCCGTCATCCACACTGATATGTCTGCCAGACATGCAGAGATGTGATTCGCCACCTGGTCATCAGAAGGGGGAAAGGAGAAAATTAATTGTGTGTCGTCTGCATAGCAATGATAGGAGAGACCATGTGAGGTTATGACAGAGCCAAGTGACTTGGTGTATAGCGAGAATAGGAGAGGGCCTAGAACAGAGCCCTGGGGGACGCCAGTGGTGAGAGCGCAGATTCTCGCCACGCCACCTGGTAGGAGCGACCTGTCAGGTAGGACGCAATCCAAGCGTGGGCCGCGCCGGAGATGCCCAACTCGGAGAGGGTGGAGAGGAGGATCTGATGGTTCACAGTATCGAAGGCAGCCGATAGGTCTAGAAGGATGAGAGCAGAGGAGAGAGAGTTAGCTTTAGCAGTGCGGAGGGCCTCCGTGATACAGAGAAGAGCAGTCTCAGTTGAATGACTAGTCTTGAAACCTGACTGATTTGGATCAAGAAGGTCATTCTGAGAGAGATAGCGGGAGAGCTGGCCAAGGACGGCACGTTCAAGAGTTTTGGAGAGAAAAGAAAGAAGGGATACTGGTCTGTAGTTGTTGACATCGGAGGGATCGAGTGTAGGTTTTTTTCAGAAGGGTGCAACTCTCGCTCTCTTGAAGACAGAAGGGACGTAGCCAGCGGTCAGGGATGAGTTGATGAGCGAGGTGAGGTAAGGGAGAAGGTCTCCGGAAATGGTCTGGAGAAGAGAGGAGGGAATAGGGTCAAGCGGGCAGGTTGTTGGGCGGCCGGCCGTCACAAGACGCGAGATTTCATCTGGAGAGAGAGGGGAGAAAGAGGTCAGAGCACAGGGTAGGGCAGTGTGAGCAGAACCAGCGGTGTCGTTTGACTTAGCAAACGAGGATCGGATGTCGTCGACCTTCTTTTCAATCTCGGTACTTAACGGCAGTCAGGCTACCTCTGGCGAGCACATGGAGGGCTGTGCGGCCCCCCCAAAAAATGCCACCCCACACCATGACTGACCCACCGCCAAACCGGTCATGCTGGAGGATGTTGCAGGGAGCATAACATCCTCCACGGCGTCTCCAGACTCTGTCACATCTGTCACATGTGCTCAGTGTGAACCTTCTTTCATCTGTGAAGAGCACAGGGTGCCAGTGGCGAATTTGCCAATCTTGGTGTTCTTTGGCAACTGCCAAACGTCCTGCACGGTGTTGGGCTGTAAGCACAACCCCCATCTGTGGACGTCGGGCCCTCATACCACCCTCATGGAGTCTGTTTCTGGCAGTGCTCCTCCTGCTCCTCCTTGCACAAAGGCGGAGGTAGCGGTCCTGCTGCTGGGTTGTTGCCCTCCTACGGCCTCCTCCACGTCTCCTGATGTACTGGCCTGTCTCCTGGTAGCGCCTCCATGCTCTGAACACTACGCTGACAGACACAGGAAACCTTCTTGCCACAGCTCGCATTGATGTGCCATCCTGGATGAGCTGCACTACCTGAGCCACTTGTGTGAGTTGTAGAGTCCGTCTCATGCTACCACTAGAGTGAAAGCAGCGCCAGCATTCAAAAGTGACCAAAACATCAGCCAGGAAGCATAGGAACTGAGAAGTGGTCTGTGGTCACCACCTGCAGAACCACTCCTTTATTGGGGGTGTCTTGCTAATTGCCTATCATTTCCACCTGTTGTCTATTCCATTTGCACAACAGCATGTGAAATGTATTGTCAATCAGTGTTGCTTCCTAAGTGGACAGTTTGATTTCACAGAAGTGTGATTGACTTGGAGTTACATTGTGTTGTTTAAGTGTTCCCTTTATTTTTTTGAGCAGTGTATATATGTATATATGTATATATGTATATATACACTGTTTATATATAATATATATATATATTTATATATATATATACACTGTTTATATATAATGGATATATTTATATACACTGCTTATATATAATGGCAAAAACATACTGTACACTCAAGCGGCTCATTTGGCTGGTGCGTGGTGCTTCCAACACCAGGGTTGTGGGTTTGAGCCCTGCGTGGCCCACATTCACTGAATATAAATCTTAACTGTAATTCACTTTAGAAGAAAACATCAGCTAAAGGACCATTAAATGTAATATTAAACACACACAGGCTCCCTATCTCACTGCAGGGCTAATGTGCTGAATGTGCAAAAGTAGTTAAGGACACATTGGGGCAATGTCCCTCTAAACTTACACTATCTCTGTCAGGACTAATCAGATGGCCAGGGCTTATACACACCATATAGTATTTTGTTCTCAGTACTGATGAGAGGAAAAGCACACACTCATGAATACACACACCCCAAACCCTCCTCTCCCTGCAATGATGAGAGCAATAATTTTTGTTTTCTTTGAAAGATTTCTCCCCAGCAGCAAGGCCAGATGAGGATTGATTCCTGCAGATTCTATTGTTAATCCTGGTTAGAATTTAAATAGAAGAGAAATGATTGCCTTTCTCTCTCTCCTCCTCCTCTCTTTCTCTCCATCTCTCTCAGCGGGCTCAGAAAGCCTGACCTCTGCGTTTTTTTCCCGTCCTTCAGATTGGTTTTAAATACTGGGCAGATTAAAGCACAGCCATGAAAGCTCACATTAGCCATATATTTAAAAATCTCCTATTCTGATAATCCATGTATTTGTCAGAATCAAACACAGGGGAATAGAAAAGGACAAATGATATAATGAGGAAGCAGAGCGAGACATATTGTGGAAAGGAATTGTGTGGAGAGAGATACATTTAGCTGAATATGGCACGGCTAGAAGGAAGTCCT
>NC_088397.1:61154523-61167023 GCF_034236695.1 Oncorhynchus nerka | reverse complement strand
CCCTTCCCTTCCTCCTTTTGTCCTTAGAAAAGCCTCAATGCTGGCTCCTGTTGACTCCAATGCTTCCCACAGTTGTGTCAAGTTGGCTGGATGTCCTTTGGATGGTGGACCATTCTTGATACACACGGGAAACTGTTAAGCATGAAAACCCCAGCAGCATTGTAGTTCTTTACACAAACTGATGGGCCTCACCCTCCTTGGCATTTTTCCTATTATGTTGCCTTACAACCTGGAATTAAAAATTATTTTTTTTGGGGTGGGGGGGGGGGGTTGTATCATTTGATTGACACAACATGCCTACGACTTTGAAGATGCAACATATTTTTTATTGGGGTATGTCTCTATAAGCTTGGCATATCTAGCCACTGGGATTTTTGCCCTTTCTTCAAGGCAAAACTGCTTCAGCTCCTTCAAGTTGGATGGGTTCCACTGGCGTACAGCAATCTTTAAGTCATACTACATATTCTCAATTGGATTGAGGTCTGGGCTTTGACTAGGCCATTCCAAGACATTTAAATGTTTCCCCTTAAACCACTCGAGTGTTGCTTTAGCAGTATATTTAGGGTCATTGTCCTGCTGGAAGGTGAACCTCAGTGTCACGTTCTGACCTTAGTTCTTTTATTATGTCTTTGTTTTAGTATGGTCAGGGTGTGAGTTGGGTTGGTTGTCTATGTTATTTTTTCTATAATTTGGGATTTTCTATGTTCGGCCTGGTATGGTTCTCAATCAGAGGCAGCTGTCAATCGTTGTCCCTGATTGAGAACCATACTTAGGTAGCCTGGTTTCACTTTTGAGTTGTGGGTGTTTATTTTCCGTGTTAGTGCCACACGGGACTGTTTCGGTTTGATTACTTCACGTTTATTGTTTTGTTCAGTGTTTATTACTTTATTAAAAAACATGAACACTTACCACGCTGCGCTTTGGTCCTCACCTTCTTCCACCATAGACGATCGTTACACTCAGTCTCAGTTTCAAATCTCTTGAAGACTGAAACAGGTTTCCCTCAAGAATTTCCCTGTATTTAGTGCCATCCATCATTCCTTCAATTCTGACCAGTTTCCCAGTCCCTGCCAATGAAAAACATACCCACAGCATGATGCTGCCACCTTCATGCTGCACTGTGGGGATGTTGTTCTCAGGATGATGAGAGGTGTTGGGTTTGCGCCAGACAGCGTTTTCCTTGATGGCCAAAAAGCTACATTTTAGTCTCATCTAACCAGAGTTCCTTCTTCCATATGTTTGGGGAGTCTCCCACATGCCTTTTGGCTAACACCAAGCGTGTTCGCTTATTTCTTTCTTTAAGCAATAGCTTTTTTTCTGGCCACTGTTCCGTAAAGCGTAGCTCTGTGGAGTGTACGGCTTAAAGTTGTCCTATGGACAGATACTCCAATCTCCGCTGTGGAGCTTTGCAGCTCCTTCATGGTTATCTTTGGTCTCTTTGTTGCGTCTCTGATTAATGCCCTCCTTGCCTGGTCTGTGAGTTAGGGTGGGCAGCCCTCTCTTGGCAGGTTTGTTGTGGTGCCATATTCTTTCCATTTTTTAATAATGTATTTAATGGTGCTCCGTGGGATGTTCAAAGATTCAGATATTTTTTTATAACCCAACCCTGATCTGCACTTCTCCACAACTTTGTCCCTGACCTGTTTGGAGAGCTCCTTGGTCTTCATGGTGCCACTTGCTTGGTAGTGCCACTTGCTTGGTAGTGCCCCTTGCTTAGTGGTGTTGCAGACTCTGGGGCCTTTCAGGACAGGTGTATATATACTGAGATCATGTGACAGATCATGTGACACTTAGATTAAACACAGGTGGACTTTATTTAACTAATTATGTGACTTCTGAAGGTAATTGGTTGCACCAGATCTCATTTAGTGGCTTCATAGCAAAGGGGGTGAATACATATGCACAAACCACTTTTCCTTTTTTACATTTTTATTTATTTTTTGAAACAAATATTCTTTTAAATTTCACTTCACCAATTTGGACTATTTTGTGTATGTCCATTACATGAAATCCAAATAAAAATCAATTTAAATGACAGGTTGTAATGGAACAAAATAGGAAAAACGCCAAGTGGGATGGATACTTTTGCAAGGCACTATACTACCATACCCCGTTCAAAGGCTCTTAATGTCTTGCCCATTCACACTCTGAATTGCACACTATCCATATGTCTCTCTCAGTCAAATTTAATACACTGAACAAAAATATAAACCCAACATATAAAGGTCCCATGTTTCATGAGCTGAAATAAAGATCCCATAAATGTTCCATACGCACAAAAAGCTGATTTCTCTCAAATGTTGCCCACAAATTTGTTTACATCCCTTTTAGTGAGCATGTCTCCTTTGCCAAGGTAATTCATCCACCTGACAAGTGTGACATATCAAGAAACTGGTTAAACAGCATGATCATTACACAGTTTCACCTTGTGCTGGGGACAATTAAAGGCCACTCTAAAATGTGCAGTTTTGTCACACAATACAATGCCACAGATGTCTCATGTTCTGAGGGAGCGTGCAATTGGCATGCTGAGTGCAGGAATGTCCACCAGAGCTGTTGCCAGAGAATTGAATGTTAATTTCTCTACCATAAGCTGCCTCCAACATTGTTTTAGAGACTTTGTCAGTTCGTCCAACTGGCCTCACAACCACGGGCCACGTGTAACCACGCCAGCCCAGGACCTCCTCAACCACGGGCCACGTGTAACCACGCCAGCCCAGGACCTCCTCAACCACGGGCCACGTGTAACCACGCCAGCCCAGGACCTCCTCAACCACGGGCCACGTGTAACCACGCCAGCCCAGGACCTCCTCAACCACGGGCCACGTGTAACCACGCCAGCCCAGGACCTCCATATCCGGCTTATTCACCTCAGACCACGTGTAACCACGCCAGCCCAGGACCTCCTCAACCACGGGACACGTGTAACCACGCCAGCCCAGGACGTCCACATCCGGCTTATTCACCTTCGGGATCGTCTGAGACCAGCCATCCGGACAGCTGATGAAACTGTGGGTTTGCAGAACCAAAGAATGTCTGCACAAATGTGTGCTCGTTGTCGTCACCAGGGTCGTGACCTGACCCCAGTCCCGTGTCGTAACCGACTTCAGTGGGCAAATGCTCACCTTCGATGGCCACTGGCACAATGGAGAAGTGTGATCTTCATGGATGAATTCCTGTTTCAACTGTACCGGACAGATGGTAGACAGCGTGTATGGCGTTGTGTGGACGAGCAGTTTGCTGATGCAACCTTGTGAACAGTGCCCAGTGGCGACCCGCCATTACCTATTTGAGCCCCAACTGTCTAACAAAACAAAACAACAAAAAATATATATATATTTTTTAAAATCCTTTAGTCAATAAAGCCGCATTCAAATCGGGTCCTTCTTGAGTAAGGTATCTCTAAAATGCTGGTGTTTCAGCCTAGCTCCGTGCTTTCTGTGGTGGCGTTGGTAATCTTCTCTAGTTGAGCCGTGATTGGCTCAGTGTTCTGTCCCTCATGGGGACACTACGTCATCCCAGAATCTACAGGGAGAGCTAGGCAGTTCATGCCTCCTTGGGTGCTGCCATAGATTTACAGTGGAATTGCCTGTCCAAGAAGGCTCAAGATCATTGGCCACAAACAAAATGATGTCAAATCACGTTATATCTAACGTATCTTTGATTGGACTGATCATACTTTCACGATCGTAGCAAGCAAGCCAGCTAGCTAGACAAGCAGTCATCGTCATGAATCACGTTAACAATCTAGTGGCAAATCCTTTTCAATCCTTAGCCATATCAAGAGAAATGAAAGATTAAACATCTCTGTGCTCATCGGCCATTGGACATAAACATTACACAACAAGACGGAAATAACAAATTCAACTATGAGTGGTTTGGAAGGAATCAGTGGCTAACTGCGAGCATTGCTAAGCTATTTTGCTTCCCCTGCCTGCTGGAGAGGGTGTGTGGTCCAAGTCTGGGTCTAAGAATGAAAAACATCTGTGTGAAAAGGTCTCTTTTCTTAAAAGGATAAAAATTCACTCGCGACACCATGGGCCAGAAACGGTTGAACACCATGAACACATTGGTCATCCAGCATGACTTCATCCAGAGAATGCCAGACTTTGATGACAAAGTTTTGATGACAAAGTTTGCCCACAATAAGGACCGCTGCGCCACCTTCCTGTTCAAGTGAGCACAATACAACAATGTCTAAAAATAAGCCTGTGTCTTGTATGCTGCTGCATATATGTGTACCGTAGCTAAGAAACGAACACTAAGTGTATGTTGTGTAGTAAGATGTTAGTAGTGTCGCAGCGGACTAAGGCACTGAATCTCAGTGCTAGAGGCATCACTACAGACCTTGGTTTTATTCCAGGCTGTATCACAACCGGCCGTGATTGGGAGTCCCATAGGGCGACGCACAATTGGCCCAGTGTCGTCTAGGTTAGGGTTTGGCCGGGGTAGGCATCATTAGAAATAAGAATTTGTTCTTAACTGACTTGCTTAGTTAATTAAAAGTAGCCCATGTATCTCACCCTAATAATTTGGTCCCTTTTCCCCTCATAACTTAGCCTACTGTTCTGAGTTGGTGGTGCACATGTAGCCTATAGCCTGTTATAGAGAAATGTCTCATCTAATATTGTAAGAACTTTCATTGTCTGCTTATGTGCTCCCATTATTTATCCTACGGTTCTGACTTGGTTTACAGGGAGAATACTGTAAGCATGTTCTGAATTCTTTTGTTTTCCATTTCAAAAGTGCTGAACAAATAGGCATATCGACTACGTCCGTCTCAGCTCGCTCATTAATGTCTTAATCAAATTACGGTTTGCCTCTTTCAGCTCATCGTTCCCTTTTGCCATAGTTTGTACATCTCAATTGCTATATTGCTTATATAGGTCTATCTCATTAGTATCTTATTCATCATTTTAGGCACTGTTGGAATGATGCATTTCAATGTTTTGCTTAGTTTGTGTATTATAATTATCTCATGAGCGTTTCTCCACGGGGAAGGGATACTTTATAATATTGTTGGGTCTGTAACCATGTTTCACAGTGACAGTCTGCTCCCATTCCAAAAAATTCAGTTCTACAAAAAGTTCAGTAATAGACCCATGTAATTCCAGTTCATATTGCAAGGGTTGTTTTGTTTTCACAATGCGCTGTCTGTGGGTCGGTGTTGTCACGTTCTGACCTTTATTTCCTGTGTTTTGTATTTAGTTAGTATGGTCAGGGCGTGAGTTGGGTGGGCAGTCTATGTTTGTTTTTCTAGGTTTTGGATATTTCTATGTTTTCGGCCTAGTATGGTTCTCAATCAGAGGCAGGTGTCATTAGTTGTCTCTGATTGAGAATCATACTTAGGTAGCCTGGGTTTCACTGTGTGTTTGTGGGTGATTGTTCCTGTCTCTGTGTTTGCACCAGATAGGACTGTTTTAGGTTTTCTCACGTTTGTTGTTTTTGTTAGTTATCTCATGTGTAGTTTCTTTATAATTAAAGAACATGAATAACCACCATGCTGCTTTTTGGTCCGCTTCTCTTTCACCAGAAAACCCTTACAGGTGTATTGTCTTTAAAAGTGTGTAGTCCTAATAAAATACCTCAAATGGTAGGTTAACCATGTCTCTGTCTTTCTCTCTCTCTCTGTGTGATGACTTAAACAAAAGTAAAGTTAAGGCCTCAATATCTTACTGAAGTTATCTGAACTAACATTCTCTGAATTTCTGTAGGTGTCCATTTTGAAAGTGCTGAATGAATTGGCTTACCTCGTTGCAGTTTGTTTGCTTGCAAAAGCTTATACTTAGTGCTGAGCGTTAATGATATAAGAACAAACATTATGAATGTACTGAACATAGATGTAACATAAATGTAATGATGTGTGTATGGTTCAAAAGTTAAAACTCATGTCGGCATTCATTATTATTGAAGGAGAATGCTGTTCTTATCAAGTTACACAAATCCACAAGCAGTCAGTAGAAACCATATTTATTTAAGCAAGTCAGGCGTATCAGCAATGGTTTTTAAAAAGGCAGTAAATGAGGCTGAATTAACGGTTTCGCTAGCAGATGAGTCTCCGCTGATAGCCAGGTGTAGCAGTGGTAAGGATTCACTACATAGTGCTGACAGGGAAGCTCTGCTGTCTGGACAGCTTTATGTAGTCTTAACAGTTTGTGGGCACCGTTTGTCACCGTTATAGTGTGATGAATGTATTGTTTAGTGTTGTGTTATGCAGTGGCTTTGCTGCTATTCAATAAAATAAATTGGTTGAGGTTTCCCCACTAAGATTTAAATACTTAAACACCACCATTGAGCATGTTCGGGATGCTCTGGATTGACGTGTACGACAGCAATATCCAGCAACTTCACACAGCCATTGAAGAGGAGTGGGACAACATTTCACAGGCCACAATCAACAGACTGATCAACTCTATGTGAAGGAGATGTGTCACGCTGCATGAGGCAAATGGTGGTCACAGCAGATACTGACTGCTTTTCGGATCCCTGCTCCTACCTTTTTTAAGGTATCTGTGACCAACAGATGCATATCTGTATTCCCAGTCATGTGAAAATTGACTGATTTCCTTATATGAACTGTAACTCAGTAAAATCTTTGAAATTGTTGCATGTTGCGTTTTGTTCAGTGTAAAATTAAGACACTTCAATCTTCCACAAACACCAAAGAATTTTCTCGTCATCACATTTTCCATGACCCTATGGCCCATAGAGAGATTTTCACAGCGACTCAATCGTGGCTGTCACAATGAGAGACACACCAGTTGCATTCGGTGCCGTTGAAGATGAGGGAGGACAAATATATTTTTTATGAGCACGGCCTTATTTCTATTACAGCATATTGGATGATTGTCATTTATATTCCATTCACCCAGCTCAAACTAACATTGATAAGTTTAGGTTACTACATGATACTCAAATTTTCCCTATACCCATCATGAAGTTGCTACAACCTAACATACAGTATGAATGAAAGTTTACAATGTAGGTGCACAGGTTTTGTCCGAAAGTTTCGATTGGACAAATTCAGGTATGTTTATTCTTGTTTTGTTCCGTTTAAGAAACATTTTTTCAACAGAATCGGAATGAATACACCTCTGATCACACACAAACACAGTTCACTTTCATAGCGGCCACATACAAACAGCATGACCACTTTGCTTGTTAATTGCTTCTCTCATCTATGCGCTCTTCTCCACTCACGTTTTCCCTTTGCTTGTGGACATCAGTGCACAACAGATAAGCTGTCTGTGACCAGGCAAAAAACCTTTCCAAGCCAAACCTTCACATCATAATCGCTAACCGCTACACACAACCTACATTGTTGTCACCATATTAGCTAACATCAAGGTCAGCATAGCTACTTGAACTAATGCATTAGTAAACCCACTACAATCTTACCTTGATTTGGAAAAGTTCCAGTTTTGGATAGCCATAGCCAGCTAGCAAACATGGCATCCCACGCGCACACTCGCACACCAAACACAATCTAAACTTGTGAGATCAAGTTGGCATTAACTTGAAGACTATAGGAAAATAGTCATACTGTTGTTCAGATTAGGGCTGTGATGATAAATCAATGACTAAAAGCTAGAAATCAACTAATACTTTGGTTTTACGTTGTGCCTAAGTTGAAAATGTGTAACGTACTGGTCTGCAAGGAACTGTTTATAATTGCTATTTAGTATGAAACTACTACTTTGTACAGTTGTGTTACTGGGCTGTTGTGCATGGAACCGTGTTTGTTCATTCTTCTCCCCGGTGGATGGCTGACCCATTGGAATGCAAAGAATGTTGTTGAATGAGGCATACAGGTCTTTATGTCGAGAGCGGCCTAGGGAGAGAGGCTGAAGAAGGTTCGCTACGACACCTACGCACGCAAGCACACACTCACACACATAAAATGGGAAAGTGCTCAGAGAATGTGGAGAACGCAGGATCAAATGGACCCTTGAGAGGAGACCTGGAGTATGGTGTTTGATCTCCAAGTGATTCAGCCATTGCCACGGCCAGGCAGGCTAAGAATCCACTCCACATACCAATTCATTCGTTAACCTTTCTCTAACCAGGTAAGCAATTCAGAGAAACAATCTCTTTCACTAAAGGACCACAGTCAAAGGGATCTTACAGTACTCAACACAGAATCCACTTGAGCCATATTGAAGAGCAGTGAAATGGCAAAGACAAATGACTTTATCAAGTCTCCCACTGATTTAATGAATTGTCTAGTTGGTCACCTCTTTAGATATACAGGAGATGTTTGGAGTTTCCTGAATGGGTTTAAATATTATCCTGGAAAAATAAATCAGCAGGAGTAGGACCAGTCCATATACCTGGAAATTGAAAACTATTTTTAATGATATAAGGGCCACATATTGTATCATTTAATATACTGTAATTATGAATATACAGTTGAAGTCGGAAGTTTACATACACCTTAGCCAACTACATTTAAAATCAGTTTTTCACAATTCCTGACAATTAATCCTGTGAATGTCAGTTAGGATCACTTATAAGAATGTAAAATGTCAGAATAATAGCAGAGAAAATGATTTATTTCAGGTTTTATTTATTTCATCACATTCCCAGTGGGTCAGAAGTTTACATACAATCAATTAGTATTTGGTAGCATTGCCTTCCCACAAGCTTCCCACAATAAATTGGGTGAATTTTGGCCCATTCCTCCTGACAGATCTGGTGTAACTGAGTCAGGTTTGTAGACCTCCTTGCTCACACATGCTTTTTCAGTTCTGCCAACAAATGTTCTATTGGATTGAGGTCAGGGCTTTGTGATGGCCACTCCAGTACATTGACTTTGTTGTCCTTAAGCCATTTTGCCACAGCTTTGGAAGTGTGCTTGGTGTCATTGTCCATTTGGAAGACCCATTTGCGACCAAGCTTTAACTTCCTGACTAATGTCTTGAGATGTTGCTTCAATATATCCACGTACTTTTCCTTCTCATGATCCCATCTATTTCATGAAGTGCACCAGTCCCCATGTGCAGTTGCAAACTGTAGGCTAGCATTTTTATGGCGGTTTTGGAGCAGTGGCTTCTTCCTTGCTGAGCGGCCTTTCAGATTATGTCGATATAGGACTCGTTTTACTGTGGATATAGATTATTTTGTACCCGTTTCCTCCAGTATCTTCGCAAGGTCCTTTGCTGTTGTTCTGGGATTGATTTGCACTTTTCGCACCAAAGTACGTTCAACTCTAGGAAACAGAAGGTGTCTCCTTCCTGAGCGGTATGGCGGCTGCGTGGTCCCATGGTGTTTATACTTGCGTACTATTGTTTGTACAGATGAAAGTGGTACTTTCAAGCGTTTGGAAATTTCTCCCAAGGATGAACCAGACTTGTGGAGGTCTACAATTTCTTTTCTGGGGTCTTGGCTGATTTCTTTTGATTTTCCCATGATGTCAAGCAAGGAGGCACTGAGTTTGAAGGCAGGCCTTGAAATACATCAATACGTCAATTAGCCTATCAGAAGCTTCTAAAGTCATGACATAATTTTCTTGAATTTTCCATGCTGTTTAAAAGCACAGTCAAATTAGTGTATGTAAACTTTTGACTCACTGGAATTGTGATACAGTGAATTATAAGTGAAATAATCGGTCTTTAAACAAATTTTGGAAAAATTACTTGTGTCACGTATAAAGCACATGTCCTAACCGACTTGCCAAAACTATAGTTTGTTAACAAGAAATTTGTGGAGTGGTTGAAAAACTAGTTATAATGACTTCAACCTAAGTTAATGTAAACTTCAGTAGTAGTCAGACCCTTTACTCATTACTTTGTTGAAGAACCTTTGGCAGAGATTACAGCCTCTATTCTTCTTGGGTATGACGCTACAAACTTGGCATACCTGTATTTGGGGAGGTTCTCGCTTTCTTCTCTGAAGATCCTCTCAAGCTGTCAGGTTGGATCAGGTCACTCCAGAGATGTTTGATCGGGTTCAAGTCCGGGCTCTGGCTGGGCCACTCAAGGACATTCAGAGACTTGTCCTGAAGCCACTCCTGCGTTTTCTTGTCTGTGTGCTTAGGGTTGATGTCCTGGTGGAACGTGAACCTTGAGCAGAACGTGAGCTCTCTTGAGCAGGTTTTCATCAAAGAGCTCTCTGTACTTTGGCCATTTATCTTTCCTTCTATCTTGACGAGTCTCCCAGTGCCTGCCGCTGAAAAACATCTCCACAGCATGATGCTGCCACCAACATGCTTCACCGCAGGGAGGGTGCTGGGTTTCCTCCAGATGTGACACTTGACATTCAGGCCAAAGTGTTCAATCTTGGTTTCATCAAACCAGAGAATCTTGTTTCTCATGGTCTGAGAGTCCTTCAGGTGGCTTTTTGCAAACTCCAAGCAGGCTGTCATGTGCCTTTTATTGTGGAAGGGCTTCCGTCTGGCCTCTCTACCATAAAAGCCTGATTGGTGGTCTGCTGCAAGGATGATTGTCCTTTTGGAAGGTTCTCCCATCTCCACAGAGGCACTGCGGAGCTCTGTCAGAGTGACCATCAGGTTCTTGGTCACCTCCCTGACCAAGGCCCTTCTCCCCCGATTGCTCAGTTTGGCCGAGCGGCAAGCTCTAGGAAGAGTCTTGGTGGTTCCAAACTTCTTCCATTTAAGAATGATGCAGGACACTGTGTTTTGGGGGTTTTCAATGCTGCATAATGTTTTTGGTACCCTTCCCCAGATCTGTGCATCGACACAATCCTGTCTCAGAGCTCTACAAACAATTCCTTCAACCTCATGGCTTGGTTTTTGCTCTGACATGCACTGTCAACTGTGATACCTTAAATAGACAGGTGTGTGCCTTTCCAAATCATGTCCAATCAATTAAATTTACCACAGGTGGATTACAATCAAATTGTAGAAACATCTCAAGGATGATCAATGGAAACAAGATGTACCTGAACTCAATTTCCAATCTCATAGCAAAGGGTCTGAATACTTAAGTAAATAAGGTATTTCTGCTTTTTATTTTATTTCTAAAAACCTGTTTTTGCTTTGTCATTATGGTGCATTGTGTGTAAATTGATGAGGCTGTAACGTAACAAAATGTGGGAAATGAGGGATACAACGTATATGGAAAGCAGGTGCTTCCAAACACCTTCCGAATGCACTGTATTACCTCAATTGTCTGGGTGAACCTGTACCGATACCCCCTGGATACAATATAACCTCATTATTGTTATTTTATTGTGTTACTTTCTTTTTACTTTAGTTTATTTAGCTAATATTTTCTTAACTCTTATTTTTCTGAAAACTGCATTCTTGGTTACGGGCTTGTAAGTAAGCACTTCACAGTAAGGTCTACACCTGTTGATTTGATAGAAAGAAAGAAAAAAAGAGTGAGACATAGATCAGAACAGTCATGATACCTCAGCCTAAACGCTTTTCATTTACTGCCACCTCTAACACCATTTCTCTCCTCGGTCCATGGCCTTTCTCATCACTACAAATTCTCTGTGCTGTTGCCCTTGTTGTCTTCAGGGTCTATTGTTGCTTCATAGGCGGGTGCCCTCAGAGTCAAAGTCAATTTAGCTCTGCATCCACAGAGAATCAAGACCATCAGCCCATTCAGTGGCTACTCTCTGCGCACATGCACACACGCATGCACACACACACACAGAAGCTTGTGCATTTGTACACAAACACACCACTATGTCTCAGTGATTATGATTTCATAATGTCCCCTGTGGCAGGGTTTCCCAAACTCGGTCCTGGGGCCCCCCCTGGGTGCACGTTTTGATTTCTGCCCTAGCACTACACAGCTGATTCAAATACACTACACAGCTGACACAAAGGGAATACTGGCAAGCCAATGAAAAGACGTTGGGCCTTTATGCTTTCTTACTCAAACATAATTCTCGCCATTTGCCATTTCTCTCTTCCCCACTTTCCTCTCTCTCTCATACACCAAACACAGCCACAATAACTTGATTTTATTTTCCCTCCTCGCTCCAATGCACAATATCCAACCCCTATCTCTCTTTTCTCCTTTCAATGTCTTTTCTTCTCCTCTGTGCCTTTCTTCTTTTTTTCCTTTTACTTCCAAGGTCAGACAGGACAAACAATGCCACTGGTGTCTGCTTGAATGGTGGTCGCTACCGGCGACCAGTGCCTGGGTTGCCAAGGCAACACTCTAACCATTCATTTTCAATTAAAACAGACAAAGAGATGACAGCTCGGGGTCTATGGAAGATGTCAAGAATCGATATTAATATACGACAAGTGAGCATAATTGTGTGTCCATTTCCCCCAAACTCATCTATGCTATCAGTGAAATGTGAAAGCGGTAGATAATTTGGGGGTGTGTGAAACGCAGTCCACTGTTTTCTTCTAACGAAGAGACGCGTTCAGCATTTACCGTTATTCATATTTTGCCAGAGGTGTTATTATTTTCATTACCATATGATGCTGTTGTCACTTATGTTTCAAATACATATTCACACCATCATATGTACGTGCACGCACAATCACAATCACACACACACCTGCAGGTAACTGA
>NC_088397.1:61124523-61149523 GCF_034236695.1 Oncorhynchus nerka | reverse complement strand
AAATGTCATTCTGGATCATACCAAAAAGAAAAAGCACTTCAGATGAACAACAGTCCCACTTTTTACAGTGTAATTATAACATACTCACACATGCTACATACTGTCCACCTGAACCTTTCACTGAATGAACATGAAGCCAGCAGGCCTGAGGCTCTTTGCAGACTGCAAATCTCTCTCTTTCCCTCTCTCAAAGGCACCTTGCCTGATAATGAACGAGGGAATGCAGGTATGGCTGAGACACAGGGGGGGTTTCAATTAATGCCCTGCAGATTAATAAAGAGTAATAACCGCGCGTGTGTGTTCCCACACATTGTGTAAAGACCCCTGTTGCTCTGCCTGATGAGGAGGATCCTTACAGTGACAGGATGATAGACAAAATGGCACCACTATCTGAAGGGAATCTGATAGGCCATTTACCTCAGCATAAAATCCTGATTGGCTATGTGTCTAATCAGAGAGTGGTGATTGGCTGTCAAGTTATCACTCAGTTGTTGTTATCACCAACTGCTGTGATTTGAACACTTACCACACAAAGAGACATACTGTAGAGGCTCTATTCAATCTGCATCGCCAAAGTATCAAATCAAGTTTGAATTGTCACACGCTTCGTAAACAACAGGCGTAGAGTAACAGTGAAATGCTTACTTACGGGCTCTTCCCACCGAAGTAGAATACAATGAAATACAATAATAATAATAGAAAAATATATATATAGAAACACGAGGAATAAATACACAATGAGCAATGATAACTCTGCCATATCCATGGGGTACTAGTACTCTGCCATATACATGGGGTACTAGTACTGTGTCGATGTACAGGGGTACGAGGTAACTGAGGTAGATATGTACATATAGGTAGGGGTAAAGTGACTAGGCAACAGGATAGATAATAGACAGTAGCAGCAGCATATGTGATGAGTGTGGAAGTGTGGAAGTGTGTGTGGTGAATGTGTGCCTGTGTGTACGTCTTATCCGTGTTTGTGTGTGTGTATGTGTTGTAGTGTCAGTGTAAGTAGTGTATATGGATGCTGCAGGGTTGACATACCTAGAGGAACAATATCACACCTCTTCTGTCTTTATCTCTGTAAACAGTCCTTATCTCCCCATGCAACTCCCAGCCAGAGTACACACACACACACGCACACACACACACACACACACACACACACACACACACACACACACACACACACACACACACACCCAAATGAGGCAAAACATTTATTAAAGTAAAGCAACACATGACTTACTAGTCGTGCGTAAGACTAGCTGTCGCCATTGACGTCGGCTAATGGGGATTCTAAAAAGTCAAGTCAAAAACACACACATTCACGCAGACACACAAACACACACACCTACAGTTTGGTGCCTGTCACTGAACAATGTTTGCCTTAAAGAGGTGATTTATCAAGGCTCTGCCATTTTCACACTGACCTCAGTGTCTTCCGCACCACCTCTCTCTCCCTCTCTCACTCTTTCCATCTTTAGCTTCCTCTCGCTCTCTTTTTCTCTCTCTCCCTCTTTGACTAAGGCCCCTACAGCTTCCTCCCAGTGACTACTGACATGTGTGTGCTGAGTATGAAATAACCTATCACTAACATACCCTAACAGGTGTAGGATATCACCAAGAACCTAGGTTTCTTCTGACCATGTGACCTGTCCAGGAAAACATTTTGTCCCTAGTTTTCAGTGATCTCAGTCAGATGGACGAGGGAAGAAGACAAAACCTTAATTTAGCTGGATATTGAAACACATCATCCTGAGATGTTTTGAAATATAACATGGTACTTTGTAACACCACTAAATCAAGTGTTGTGCAACACCTTGCCAGGGACTGGGAGCACTTCTGGAAAAGGTTGAAAATACTATTTTTGTGTTTCAAGTTTTTTTAGTGCATAATTAGATGCCTTGTACTTTGGTGTTGTTCCTCTCTCTATACCTTCTAAACACTCTGTTGGTGTTTAAAATTCTGTCTAGTGCACAATTAGATCACTTCTTCTGGAGTATTTTCATGTTTAAAATTGGTTTATGTATCTGATCATTTGCTAGTTTAACCCATTTTGGCAGCCATTGTTGAGCACAGTGCTCAAACCACCAACAATAAGGTTTTACAGTAAACATTGCAGGATACTGTATTTGCCTCTACTGTTAAAAGTTGGAAAAGTGGGAATGGGTCGTATCAGCATTGAATGTAATTTGCCTGCCGATTTTGATATCTGCTCATCATGATCCATTAGGTCTACACCTCATGGCACAACAAGCCACTTAATACTAATATAGACTATACTTTTCTTTCTTCAAACTTGCATACAACATTGTGTAAAATAATCAGTAAAGCTACAATATGTAACTTTTTGGGTGACCGGATCAAATTCACATAGAAATGTTAGTTATAGATCTGTCATTGTCATCGAATGCAAGTCTATGAAGCAGTAGATATGTTTTATATGCACTATTTCTATGCTTTCATTTCTTAAGTTTTGTTTTTGCATCTTTAACTTTCGGTTTAGTACACCAGCTCCAAACAGCTAAAAATACAATATTTTTGTTTCTTGAAAATATATTTCACAGTGGTTTAGATGGTACATTGCTTCTCTACACTATACATTGCTTGTTTTGTCGTAATAAACTGAAATTAGGTGAACTATTCAAATTTTTACAACCAGGAAATGGCGGAGCGATTACTACATATTGTACCTTCAAGTTTAAAATGTTGAACTACCCACAGTCCTCTGAAAACAGAGCAATGTGGCAAGATGGGAAGTCTTCCAACATTCCAACATGTTCTCTATATTTGGCTTAAAAAAATATACTTACATTTTAAGCAACATATTAAGTTTGATTTATTCTTACATTTTTGGGTAAAATTAAATTAACAAATCAATGAAACGACTTGCATTAATTTTTAATGAAGTATATGTTGGTTGTTTTTTGTCAATTTCAATTCACCACAGAATACATTTTTACAGTGTGGCAGTGTGGTTGAGTGTGTAAAATTCCAATGAAATTCCACTGAAATGTACCATTTTACTGACCCAGAAGTCGGGGGTTTAATCCCTGCTTCCACCTGTCCCACTTTCAATCATTCTCTGTGTCCTCCTATTTCTAATCTGTCTAAATAAAACATAAAAAAAGGCAGATTAAAATTTATCGGGAGGAGTCTTGTCCTTGAGGCAATACAGAGTAATTTGGCTGTAATGTAAAAATGCTTTTGGGTCTTAATTTACACAGTAAAATCACAGGAGTTAATTCAACTATATTAAAACTATATTAAACTATATTGTATTAAAACAAATTCATTTTATAGTTAATGTTGCAGTTTTAAAGCAAGTTTGCTGCAATTCTTCTCATATTGCCATGGGGAGGAGAGGAAAATTAGTCGTTTTTAATATGATATTGAAAAAAATCAATCGAGACCCCCCGGCCGGTAATTCGACCATAATTACTAAGTTTAGATAACGTACCAATCTAATATATGTTAGCTGACATGGGCTAATTGAGTGACTGTCAGTGACTGACATAAAAAGAAGAAAAACTGCTGATGCAAAACCAAATTTAGAAATTGCACCTTGTGTATTCTACTATTCATGACTGAGACCCCAACTAAATTGTAATTGATTCGAGGCCCTTCAAAGGGGGGCACAAGTTGCCCATCCCTGGCCCATAAAGAATACCTACACCATGTAAACTGGAACAATTATCTCATTAACAGTTGTTATAAATCCAACAATTTACAGATTGGATTAGTTTAGAGAAATCTAAGTTTCTTATCCTTGTGTCAGCCAGGTCACTCGTGATACAAGTCAGTATTCAACGTCCATCCATGTCTGAGGACATCGGGAGATGATGTGGAAACCATCCACTAGGGGCAATAAGCATCTGCCTCTGGTGCCAAAGGTTACATATCAAATCCAGCAATAGAAAGTTCATTTTGAGGTTTTTGTTTTAAGCCTATACCAAACCTTAATCCTTACCTAAACCATTCAGAGTTAATACCTAACCTTAATATTTTTTAGTTAATGCCCAAATTGAACCCTAACCTTAAAAATGTGCAGTTAACACCTAAACTTAACATTAAACACTTAGAAATTTGACATTTGAGAAACATGGATGAAAGTCTAATTCTGACGTGAGACTGTGAGAGCGAGTTGCTTAGTGAAGCATAAGATCAAAACAAATAATGTATATATGAAAACACAGTGTGTCGAACAGCAGGTCAGCCACCAGGGGGAGACTCGTCGAGGCCTGGTGACAGACGGAGTATACATCACGAGGCGATGGCTCCATCTGCTGGACGTGCTAGGTCTCAACGGACTCTCCGGCCAGGACTAATTGGGGCTGATTGAGAGCTGTGAAAGGACTCCCGTATAGTTGGGGATGGTTGCAGAGGTATGAGGAGGGAGTTCAGTTTTTGTGCCCAACAGGATACAGCAAGACCCAGAGCCCAGAAGACGGTATCCCTTAGAGGGTCTCATGGGGGAGAACTAGCCTTTTCTTTATGATTTATTATTTAAATAAACACCCTTGAAACCTAATCATACTCTGTCCATGTCTGATCTGTGTAAACGTCTTGACCAAACCCCCTGGTCTGCCACAAGTGGTGGAGAACACGGGCATTCTGATAACATGGTCAGATCCGGGTTGACGTTTACACAGCATCAGCATGGACGAGTTGATAGCTCAGTTCGTCCGGGCTCAACAAGCACAACAGGCGGTTCGGGAACGAATGCTGGAGGAACAGTGACTACAAAACGTCTGGCTCGTTGAAGAAATCAGGAAGCTGTAAGGAGGAGCGTCTCCTGAATCACATCCAAACCAGTTTTTAATAAAACTAATGGAAGATAATGACATCGAAACATACCTCTGTAAGTTTGAACGGACAGCGCTACGGGAAGGATGGCCAAGGCAGAAGTGGGCTAATCTGCTGGCCCCGTTCCTCTAAGGGAATGCCCTAAAGGCGTATTGGGATATGAACGACGAACAGGCAGCTAACTACGACAGACTTAAACGGGAGATACTCAGCCGATATCTGTACAGCCTTGCCCATCGGGCTCAACGGTTCCACGACTGGAGGTTCGTACCCGATGCATCCCTGGGAGGCCAGATGAGCGACCTACTGAGCGTCACCAGAGCATGGCTCCTAACCAACGTATCCACCCTCTCCATCCTCGGAAATGGCCCCGGATCGTATCTTACGGGTGCAACCCCAAGACATAGGGAGGGCAGCGACTCTATACGCGCCTTGGACCTTGGAGGGCCTCCTGGAAGCGGTGGAGATGCATCAGAACACTCAGGCCCTGCTAAGCGGAGCTGGGACGAGTCGGCGACCCGTTTGAGGGGACGGAAGGACAGCCCCACCGCTGTATCCCCCGAACCGACAGTCAGCAGTGCCAAAGGACTGCAAACCCGTGGAGAGAAGGCTGGGGTAGGGCTGACACGCCACCAACGACCCCAGGTAGATGGAGACCAAAGGAGGTGTTTTGAGTGTGGCGCCCGGGGGCACATTGCCTGGAATTGCCCAGCTCGAGAGGATTCGATGCCATCAGCTAGCGCCGGATGCGAGGTGGGTCACGCCTTAAACTACGTCACCTCCTGTTGGGTGCACCACGAATCAACTGCACCCATGGTCCCGGTGAAGGTTAACGGACACGACACTGAACCGCTGTTAGACTCCGGAAGTATGGTTATGCACGTAACCACGAGCCTGCTGAACCAGGAGACCGAACGGGGTAGGGAGATGTTCACGGTGACACAAAGCGGTATCCAAACTTATTGACCAACGTCATGACGCCACAAGGGAGCTGTCAGATGATGGTGGGTGCAGTACCAGAGTTGCTGGTACCTCTCCTAGTGGGATGGGATTGACCGCTGTTCATGGCCCAGTTGAGGAAAAAGATACGAGCCGGCCGAAGAAGAGAGCGGGGACGACCCATCGCCTGTGCGGCCCGGAAGCAACCAGTTAACCAACCTGTATCTACGAGTCTGGAGTCGGAGACGGAAGGGGCGCCGGAACCCGACCCCCCCTGGGGAACCACTGGAGGAGGAGCCCAGCCTCCCCCTCCTCGATTTCGAGGGGCCAGTCAAGACACCTGCGGGGGGGCCAACTGAGGTGACAATTCGGGATGGCCCAGTGGGAGGATCCGAACTTGAAAGCCGCCCACGTGATAGCGGTGGATGGACAGCTACTTCCGGGGGTGAGTGACTGGCGATACCCCCATTTCCAAATCAAAAATAACCTTTTTTATCAGGTGTCGCACCAAGAGGGGGAACTTTGAGAGGTATTGTTGCTGCCCCAACGGTACGTGGGAACCATTCTTCACCCACCTGTTGGGGGCGCACCTGAGAATGGAGAAGACCCGGGAACGGATCGCCGCCCGGTTCCACTGGCCCGGGATGAGGAGGGCCGTGGAAGACTACTGTCGCAGCTTCCTGGAGTGTCAACTCACTGCCCCGAAAGCCCACTTCCGAAACCCACTGGTCCCCCTACCGATCATCGGAGTGCCCTTTGAACGTATCGCAATGGACATAGTGGGACCCCTGGTAAAAACAGCACGAAGACACCGGTACCACCTGGTGATAGTAGATTATGCCACCCGGTCTCCCGAGGCCATTCCCCTATGGGTCATCGAGCAGGACGGGAAGACCTGGGACCAGCTACTACCTCACCCAATGTTCTCAATCCGAGAAGTACCCCAGTCCTCCACTGGGTTTTCCCCTTTCAAACTCCTCTATGGGAGGAGGCCACGCGGCCTACTGGACCTCGCCAAGGAGGTGTGGGAAGCCCAACCGACCCCATTACGCATCGTGGTAGAGCACGTAGACACGATGAGGGAGCGGATGACAGCCATATGGTCAGTCGTGAGGGAACATATGGAGAAGACGCCTTTCAGCCGTCTGAAGGAAGCGCTGTGCTCCCATCCAATTCTCGTAACGCTCGAATTCCAGGTGCCGGTGGTGGTCCAGACGGATGCATGTGACACGGGACGAGGGGCCGTTCTGTCCCAGGTACATGAGGGGGAGAAGCACCCCATCATGTACATCAGCCGAAAGCTGATGCCTAGAGAGAAAAAATACTCAATTGTTGAGAAAGACTGTCTAGCGGTGAAGTGGGACACTCTCACATATTACCTGTTTGGTACCCACTTCGCCCTGGTCACGGACCATGCTCCCCTGGTTTGGATGGCCAGGGGAAAGGACACAAACAATCAGGTCACCAAGATGTTCTTGTCCCTTCAAAGCTTCTCTTTTTCTGTTCTGGGTTGGCGCCCCCCCCTTGGGTTGTGCCATGGTGGAGATCTTTGTGGGCTATACTCGGCCTTGTCTCAGGATGGTAAGTTGGTGATTGAAGATATCCCTCTAGTGGTGTGGGGGCTGTGCTTTGGCAAAGTGGGTGGGGTTATATCCTTCCTGTTTGGCCCTGTCCAGGGGTATCATCGGATGGGGCCACAGTGTCTCCTGACCCCTCCTGTCTCAGCCTCCAGTATTTATGCTGCAGTAGTTTATGTGTCGGGGGGCTAGGGTCAATTTGTTATATCTGGAGTACTTCTCCTTTCTTATCCGGTGTCCTGTGTGAATTTAAGTATGCTCTCTCTAATTCTCTCTTTTTCTCTTTCTTTCTCTCTCTCGGAGGACCTGAGCCCTAGGACCATGCCTCAGGACTACCTGGCATGATGCCTCCTTGCTGTCCCCAGTCCACCTGGCCGTGCTGCTGCTCCAGTTTCAACTGTTCTACCTGTGATTATTATTATTTGACCATGCTGGTCATTTATGAACATTTGAACATCTTGGCCAGGTTCTGTTATAATCTCCACCCGGCACAGCCAGAAGAGGACTGGCCACCCCTCATAGCCTGGTTCCTCTCTAGGTTTCTTCCTAGGTTCTGGCCTTTCTAGGGAGTTTTTCCTAGCCACCGTGCTTCTACACCTGCATTGCTTTCTGTTTGGGGTTTTAGGCTGGGTTTCTGTACAGCACTTTGAGAAATCAGCTGATGTACGAAGGGCTATATAAATACATTTGATTTGATTTTGTGCACAGGTCAGGGGCGAAGCATGGAAACGCGGATGCCCTATCGAGAAGGGAGACTTACATGGCACTGATGACTGTCCCCTCCCCGACAGAGCTAAGGGGGGGGGGGTGGCGTACAGCAGGTCAGCCACCAGGGGGAGACTCGTCGAGACCTGATGACAGACGGAGTATACATCACGAGGCGATGGCTCCATCTGCTGGACGTGCTAGGTGACGGGCTCTCCGGCCAGGACTAATTGGGGCTGATTGGGAGCTGGTGAGCAATCAAGGGCTGATTGCTCACCAGCTGTGCAAGGCCCATAAAGCTGCCAGAAGGGCAGCACACAAGGAAGAGCGAGGGAAGAAAGGACTCCCATATAGTTGGGGACGGTTGCAGAGGTATGAGGAGGGAGTTCAGTTTTTGTGCCCAACAGGATACAGCAAGACCCAGAGCCCAGAAGACGGTGTCCCAGAGAGGGTTTCAAGGGGGAGACCTATCCTTTTCTTTTTTATTTATTATTTAAATAAACACCCTTGAAACCGAGCTAATCATACTCTGTCCGTGTCCGATCTGTGTAAACATCTTGACCAAACTCCCTGGTCTGCCACAACAGATATTGTTACAATAATTTATTTTATTATTTTATACTTTTTTTATGAAGGGAGACCAAATGCTCACTGGCTTCTCTTGCATTCAATGCTAAGGGTGGCAACAAAGTCATACTCTTTTTGACCAGACAGCCTCAGATAGATGGCCTAAACGTACAGAGACAGAGGAGACAGAGGAGCACTGTTCGGCTCACTCTGTGCTTTCTCCGGTGAGATACATTGAGCCTCTTTCTGTTTTTCTTTCTTTCTTTTTTTTCTGACTAGATCTCAAGTGCACTACTTTTCATGGATTCATTACACAATCACAATGTTTTGAGTCTTTCTATTTTTACGGTGCAACATTCCAGTCTGTTAGCCTTTGTTCAGAGTAAGCTAGACTGAATCCACGGCATCCCTTTCCAAGTACATACCTTCTATTATAGTTTCAAATCAAATCTAAGAGGTGTATAGATTTGCGGTAACAAAGCTCCAACTTGTTTGTCTGAAGCACGTCATTCCTCCACCACGGCCCAACTATGTCAGGCATGCAGATGCAATATTTACACTGATGGGAGGTATGGCTCGGTTGTTATTGTTTGGCCTGATTGTTTGTGTGTATGTGAACATGTTGGTATTTGGTGTGTGTGTTGATATCTGGTTGGTATTTGGTGTATTTTAAGTGTGCTTGTGGAAGTGTGCATACACTGTATGTGTGTTTGTGTGTGGATGGCGGTTGTATGAGTTCAGTGGTGCAGCCTGACAGATCTGAACATGGATAAGTATGACATATGGGTGATGTGTGGTGTGCGTGAGAGGGGCATGTCTGTGTACGTCTGTAGTGTGTTTTCACTGTTATTTACGGGCAAACTTATTGCTGCCCTACAGTGTGAAAAGCATGTGTGTTTGTGCAGTATGTGTGTGTGTGTGTATTTGGTCGAGTTGGAGTTTGAAGAATACACTTTAGACACCTTCAGGCCATGTGTGTGTACAGATGTAGGATCTTCATTTCAACACTCTTTTGTTGCTGACTATTTTCCTGAAAAGTAGGGAATGAAAACTTGTAGTGTGTTGGAGTTTAAAATGGTAATTATAGTTTGTAATTTCCACTTTAAAATTTTAAATTTGATTTTCCCTAACAAAAAATGTATCAACCCTTACAAAAATGTCCATTAATTATAATCTACATAATAATTCATATTTCCTGTTGTTGCAGGATTTTTTTTCCACCTGTGGCAAACTGGCTCAAATTAAGATCCTCTGTCTGTATGGGGCTCTCGAGTGGCACAGTGGTCTGAGTCACTGCATCTCAGTGCAAGAGGTGTCACTACAGTCCCTGGTTTGAATCCAGGCTGAATCACATCCGGCGGTGATGTGTCCCATAGGACGGTGCACAATTGGCCCAGCGTCGTCAAGGTTTGGCTGGGGTAGGCTGCCATTGTGAATAAGAATTTGTTCTTAATAACTGACTTGCCTGGTTTAATGATCTTACAGGCCCTTAAGGAAGACAGCTGCTTTGATGACTAACAAAGGCTCTTTCTAATCCAGTTTGGTCTCAGACTTTGATAAGTAAGCAGACTGGGGAGTGGAGACTAGTTTGCGATGTTTTTGTTTATGATCAAGCCATTGACATACACTGCACGATGGTCCAAAATGGTGCCTGGTGTCCACAGTTGCATGTCATTTTCCCTGGGTGTGTGGTCATCATTAGACTGTCCTCTCCACTACAAGAATTCTTTACGGTCCTGTCAGTCTCACACCGCGTGACTATCTCATCATCACACACGCTCAGGACCCAGAGATCGCACGCACACACTCACACGCACTCACACGCAAACACACACACGCAAAACACACACACACACACACACACACACACACACACACACACACACACACACACACACACACACACACACACACACACACACACACACACACTCTCTCTGCTGATAACGAGCATAGAATAATCAACTCACAGGAAGATAAGAAAGATAGAGATAGAGGAAAGAGGAGGATGCAGAGGAAGAAGAATGAGAAAGTGAAGAATCAGAAGAAAAATACAAAAGAAGACGGGCCACACAAAGGAGGGAAGATAATCAATCTGTCTTCAAGGAGCTGTTAATTATACATTCTACAGCGTTCTCCATCTTCGTTAGTCTTTAATTCATTCATAATACTGAAACAAATTACCTTTGCATGGATGAAAATTAGGATGTGGCGTAGCAGTTTGGCATTTGGTGATTAAATATTCCTGGGATAGTCAGAGAGTTTGATAGAGCACTGTTTGGTTGATGAAGTCGTGTAGTGTTATTAAGTTTGAAATAACAGTGGTCTCATCCGTGTTCACAGTAGTTACGGGAGAACGTTGAGGCATGGCATCTGGAGAGCATTGATAAACATGGAGAGGAGAGGAGGCGGCACACACATGCATGCACAGATACATGTTTTATTCTGAAACTCGAAATTGGTTGATTACATTTACATTTACATTTAAGTCATTTAGCAGACGCTCTTATCCAGAGCGACTTACAAATTGGTGCATTCACCTTATGACCTCCAGTGGAACAGTAGTGCATCTAAATCTTTTCAGGGGAGGGGGTGAGAGGGATTACTTTATCCTATCCTAGGTATTCCTTAAAGAGGTGGGGTTTCAGGTGTCTCCGGAAGGTGGTGATTGACTCCGCTGTCCTGGCGTCGTGAGGGAGTTTGTTCCACCATTGGGGGGCCAGAGCAGCGAACAGTTTTGACTGGGCTGAGCGGGAACTGTACTTCCTCAGTGGTAGGGAGGCGAGCAGGCCAGAGGTGGATGAACGCAGTGCCCTTGTTTGGGTGTAGGGCCTGATCAGAGCCTGGAGGTACTGAGGTGCCGTTCCCCTCACAGCTCCGTAGGCAAGCACCATGGTCTTGTAGCGGATGCGAGCTTCAACTGGAAGCCAGTGGAGGGAGCGGAGGAGCGGGGTGACGTGAGAGAACTTGGGAAGGTTGAACACCAGACGGGCTCCGGCGTTCTGGATGAGTTGTAGGGGTTTAATGGCACAGGCAGGGAGCCCAGCCAACAGCGAGTTGCAGTAATCCAGACGGGAGATGACAAGTGCCTGGATTAGGACCTGCGCCGCTTCCTGTGTGAGGCAGGGTCGTACTCTGCGGATGTTGTAGAGCATGAACCTACAGGAACGTGCCACCGCCTTGATGTTAGTTGAGAACGACAGGGTGTTGTCAGGATCACGCCAAGGTTCTTAGCGCTCTGGGAGGAGGACACAATGGAGTTGTCAACCGTGATGGCGAGATCATGGAACGGGCAGTCCTTCCCCGGGAGGAAGAGCAGCTCCGTCTTGCCGAGGTTCAGCTTGAGGTGGTGATCCGTCATCCACACGGATATGTCTGCCAGACATGCAGAGATGCGATTCGCCACCTGGTCATCAGAAGGGGAAAGGAGAAGATTAATTGTGTGTCGTCTGCATAGCAATGATAGGAGAGACCATGTGAGGTTATGACAGAGCCAAGTGACTTGGTGTATAGCGAGAATAGGAGAGGGCCTAGAACAGAGCCCTGGGGGACACCAGTGGTGAGCACGTGGTGTGGAGACGGATTCTCGCCCACGCCACCTGGTAGGAGCGACCTGTCAGGTAGGACGCAATCCAAGCGTGGGCCGCGCCGAGAGATGCCCAACTCGGAGAGGGTGGAGAGGAGGATCTGATGGTTCACAGTATCGAAGGCAGCCGATAGGTCTAGAAGGATGAGAGCAGAGGAGAGAGAGTTAGCTTTAGCAGTGCGGAGCGCCTCCGTGATACAGAGAAGAGCAGTCTCAGTTGAATGACTAGTCTTGAAACCTGACTGATTTGGATCAAGAAGGTCATTCTGAGAGAGATAGCGGGAGAGCTGGCCAAGGACGGCACGTTCAAGAGTTTTGGAGAGAAAAGAAAGAAGGGATACTGGTCTGTAGTTGTTGACATCGGAGGGATCGAGTGTAGGTTTTTTCAGAAGGGGTGCAACTCTCGCTCTCTTGAAGACGGAAGGGACGTAGCCAGCGGTCAGGGATGAGTTGATGAGCGAGGTGAGGTAAGGGAGGAGGTCTCCGGAAATGGTCTGGAGAAGAGAGGAGGGGATAGGGTCAAGCGGGCAGGTTGTAGGGCGGCCGGCCGTCACAAGACGCGAGATTTCATCTGGAGAGAGAGGGGAGAAAGAGGTCAGAGCACAGGGTAGGGCAGTGTGAGCAGAACCAGCGGTGTCGTTTGACTTAGCAAACGAGGATCGGATGTCGTCGACCTTCTTTTCAAAATGGTTGACGAAGTCATCTGCAGAGAGGGAGGAGGGGGGGGAGGAGGATTCAGGAGGGAGGAGAAGGTTGCAAAGAGCTTCCTAGGGTTAGAGGCAGATGCTTGGAATTTAGAGTGGTAGAAAGTGGCTTTAGCAGCAGAGAGAGAAGAGGAAAATGTAGAGAGGAGGGAGTGAAAGGATGTCAGGTCCGCAGGGAGGCGAGGTTTTCCTCCATTTCCGCTCGGCTGCCCGGGAGCCCTGTTCTGTGAGCTCGCAATGAGTCGTCGAGCCACGGAGCGAAGGGGAGGACCGAGCCGGCCTGGAGGATAGGGGACATAGAGAGTCAAAGGATGCAGAAAGGGAGGAGAGGAGGGTTGAGGAGGCAGAATCAGGAGATAGGTTGGAGAAGGTTTGAGCAGAGGGAAGAGATGATAGGATGGAAGAGGAGAGAGTGGCGGGGAGAGAGAGCGAAGGTTGGGACGGCGCGATACCATCCGAGTAGGGGCAGTGTGGGAAGTGTTGGATGAGAGCGAGAGGGAAAAGGATACAAGGTAGTGGTCGGAGACTTGGAGGGGAGTTGCAACGAGGTTAGTGGAAGAACAGCATCTAGTAAAGATGAGGTCGAGCGTATTTCCTGCCTTGTGAGTAGGGGGAAGGTGAGAGGGTGAGGTCAAAAGAGGAGAGGAGTGGAAAGAAGGAGGCAGAGAGGAATGAGTCAAAGGTAGGCGTGGGGAGGTTAAAGTCGCCCAGAACTGTGAGAGGTGAGCCGTCCTCAGGAAAGGAGCTTATCAAGGCATCAAGCTCATTGATGAACTCTCCGAGGAACCTGGAGGGCGATAAATGATAAGGATGTTAAGCTTGAAAGGGCTGGTAACTGTGACAGCATGGAATTCAAAGGAGCGATAGACAGATGGGTAAGGGGAGAAAGAGAGAATGACCACTTGGGAGAGATGAGGATCCCGGTGCCACCACCCCGCTGACCAGAAGCTCTCGGGGTGTGCGAGAACACGTGGGCAGACGAAGAGAGAGCAGTAGGAGTAGCAGTGTTGTCTGTGGTGATCCATGTTTCCGTCAGTGCCAAGAAGTCGAGGGACTGGAGGGAGACATAGGCGGAGATGAACTCTGCCTTGTTGGCCGCAGATCGGCAGTTCCAGAGGCTACCGGAGACCTGGAACTCCACGTGGGTCGTGCGCTGGGACCACCAGATTAGGGTGGCCGCGGCCACGCGGTGTGGAGCGTTTGTATGGTCTGTGCAGAGAGGAGAGAACAGGGATAGACAGACACATAGTTGACAGGCTACACAAGAGGCTACGCTAATGCAAGGAGATGGAATGACAAGTGGACTACACGTCACGAGTGTTCAGAGAGTTAAGCTTACGTAGCAAGAATCTTATTGACTAAAATGATTAAAATGATACAGTACTGCTGAAGTAGGCTAGCTGGCAGAGGCTGCGTTGTTGACTAAGTAGGCTAGTTGGCATTGGCTGCGTTGTTGACACTACACTAATCAAGTCGTTCCGTTGAGTGTAATAGTTTCTACTGTGCTGCTATTCGGGGCTAGCTGGCTAGCTAGCAGTGTTGATTACGTTACGTTGCGTTAAAAGAACGACAATAGCTGGCTAACTAACCTAGGAAATCGCTCTAGACTACACAATTATCTTTGATACAAAGACGGCTATGTAGCTAGCTATATAGCTAGCTACGATCAAACAAATCAAGCCGTTGTACTGTAATGAAATGAAATGAAAAATGTGATACTACCTGTGGAGCGAGCGAAATGCGACCCCGGATTGTTGAGTGCAGAAGTTCTGTTCGGTAGACGTTGGCTAGCTGTTGGCTAGCTAGCAGAGTCTCCTATGTTAAGGACGACATAAAACTACACACTCTAAACTACACAATTATCTTGGGTACGAAGACAGCAAAGACAACTATGTAGCTAGCTAACACTACACTAATCAAGTCGTTCAGTTGAGTGTAATAGTTGTGATGCTAATCGGTAGACGGTGGACTAGCTAACGGTGGACGTTAGCTAGCTGGCTAACTGCAGGGCAGTGTAGACTGCGTTAGATCAGAAATACGATAATTACGCAATTATCTATGATACAAAGACGGCTGTGTAGCTAGCTAAGAAGAAATTGATAAGATTAGACAAATCAAACCGTTGTACTATAATGAAATGAAATGAAATGTAATACTACCTGCGGACCGAGTGCAGATGCGACCGCTCGCTCCAACCCGGAAGTCTACCGGTTGAATAAATAACCAAACAGCCATATGCTACATCCTTCAATAAACAATCACTCCTCAACTCCTCACATACTGTAAGAGTTTGATTGATTTGAGAACCTCTTTTCATTGTCCATCTATTTTCCTCTAAGAGTAGATTATTCTTGTGACCTGTTTCAGGAAACTAGGCTTAAGTCGCAAGTCTCGACTTCACAGGAGGGCCGTTTGAACGTAAACATTAAAAAAAAATCTAAATGCATATTTATATTACTTCCCGAACATGTGAACTTTCATGTGCCTTAATAACAAACTTTTAAGCCATCTGTAAATATGAATACAATTGTTAAATTATGAGCCTAATTGGTTAAGCCACAGAAAAAGGGAGCAACCTTTCTGCTAATGATAAACGTTGGCATAAATGCGGAATTAAATTGTTGTCAGGAGCACATTTACAGTCACCAACACTCTGGATAACATGAAAACAGCCTAACCAGCTCTGCTAGGGTGATTAAAATGGTCAGTTTGGGTGGCCATCTGTAACCCAAAGCTAAAGCTTAAGATGTTTCTTATAGCATTGCACACAGTCAGTGTGAACCAGAGTGACTTGACACAACAATAATGGGCCAAGCAAGCTGAACATACAAAACAGAAAGGACACAGGACGTTTTATTTAATGAAAGGGGTTGCAGTCTGCCGTGAAGCTTTCATCCATATATACGGTAAGAGTCTAGTTACAGTTTGATATTATACATTTCTAATTTGGTCAGAAAGTTGTTTTCATTGCAAATTAAAGCTTCTGTTAGCTAGCTAGCTGATGTTCGATGGCTAGCTTGCTAGCTAACATTGAACCTTCTATATTTGGTTAACTTTAGCTAGCTATGATGATCGGTTTGTATTGCTAGTACTCTTATGGTTTGGTATTATAGTTAATTGTTTAGTTTGCTATCGTTAACGTTACTTGTCTAAACAAAAGACCCAAAGTTAAAGCTTGCTGTTAGCTAGCTAGCTGACGTTGGATAAACTGTGTGTGGTGATGTTATTGCAGAATGCCATTTTGCATCTGTTGTATAATAGTGCTAAAATATTTGTATCTGGAATTTGTCTTTCAGCATCAGTAGAACACGCTTCCTCCACCAGTCATACAAAGAGAATGGTCCAATGCCTCCCAATAAAAAGAGAGCTGGCCACACCTGAAGCATGAGGCCTTGCAGCGAGTGGTGAACTTTATTAACAACTACGCAGAGGATAATGCAATAGTATTACCAGGACACCACTCAGGACACAATCACTTTGGTGGAAAGCTGCTACAAAAGCAGCTGTATGGTGTCTCTACAAGGAATCGATGACAACACTTGGTATGTAAACATAAACACGTTTTGATTATTTAATTGACCTCCAACATGATTGGCACTACTTTTATTGATCTCACATTATTTCTGAATTTTCCAGAAGCTGTTACATCAGCCAAGCTGAAGAAGCAAGAGCAGCATCTCCTTGTTCAGAGTGAGCTGTCTGTCTACCAGAAGATGGATGCTGACGGCAAGACCAACCATCAAGACCTGCAGTTGTCTCTGGGGGCCCCTACTGAACCAGCAAGCAAAGACATCAGGATGCATTACATCTTTGATTTTGCTCAACAAGTAAGCAACATTTCCTTCTTTATACTGATTAAAGAAATAGATGAATACACTACCGTTGAAAAGTTCGGGGTCACTTAGAAATGTCCTTGTTTTTGAAAGAAAAGCTAACTTTTTGTCCATTAAAATGGATCGGAAATACAGTGTAGACATTGTTAACCTCTAGCAACGAGCAATCCGTATTCGGGAGCGTAATCATAGCCTCAAGCGCATTACCATAACGCAACGTTTCCTATTCATGAAAATCGCAAATGAAATGAAATAAATATATTCAAACACAAGCTTAGCCTTTTGTTAACAACACTGTCATCTCAGATTTTCAAAATATGCGTTACAGCCAACGCTAGACAAGCATTTGTGTAAGTTTAGCATGGCATAATGCTATGCTAGGCTGTGCTGGCAGCAGGCAACATTTTCACAAAAATAAGAAAAGCAACCAAATTAAATAATTTACTTTTGAAGAACTTCGGATGTTTTCAATGAGGAGACTCTCAGTTAGATAGCAAATGTTCAGTTTTTCCTGATAGATTATTTGTTTAGGAGAAATCGCTCTTTCTGTTCATCATGTTTAGCTATGAAAAAAAACCTGTATCCAGGAGTGTAAATCTATTCGCAAGTTCATTAGCATAACACAACGTTAACTGTTCATGAAAATCGCAAATGAAATGAAATAAATCTGCTAGCTCTCAAGCTTAGCCTTTTGTTAACAACACTGTCATCTCAGATTTTCAAAATATGCTTCTCAACCATAGAAAAACAAGCATTTGTGTAACAGTATTGATAGCTAGCGTAGCATTTAGCGTTAGCATTCAGCAGGCAACATTTTCACAAAAACAAGAAAACCATTCAAATAAAATAATTTACCTTTGAAGAACTTCAGATGTTTTCAATGAGGAGACTCTCAGTTAGATAGCAAATGTTCAGTTTTTCCTGATAGATTATTTGTTTAGGAGAAATCGCTCTTTCTGTTCATCATGTTTAGCTAAGAAAAAAACCTGTATCCAGGAGTGTAAATCTATTCGCAAGCTCATTAGCATAACACAACGTTAACTATTCATGAAAATCGCAAATGAAATGAAATAAATCTGCTAGCTCTCAAGCTTAGCCTTTTGTTAACAACACTGTCATCTCAGATTTTCAAAATATGCTTCTCAACCATAGAAAAACAAGCATTTGTGTAACAGTATTGATAGCTAGCGTAGCATTTAGCGTTAGCATTCAGCAGGCAACATTTTCACAAAAACAAGAAAAGCATTCAAATAAAATAATTTACCTTTGAAGAACTTCGGATGTTTTCAATGAGGAGACTCTCAGTTAGATAGCAAATGTTCAGTTTGTCCAAAAAGATTCTTTGTATAGGAGAAATCGCTCCGTTTGGTACATCACGTTTGGCTACCAAAAAAAAAAACGAAAATTCAGTCATTAAAACGCCAAACTTTTTTCCAAATTAACTCCATAATATTGACTGAAACATGATAAACGTTGTTTAGAATCAATCCTCAAGGTGTTTTTCACATATCTCTTTGATGATATATCGTTCGTGGAAGTGTGCTTTCTCCTCTGAATCCCATGGGAAAATGCCTGCAGCTGAAGATTACGCACCAATTTAGACAAAGGACACCGGGCGGACACCTGGTAAATGTAGTCTCTTATGGCCAATCTTCCAATGATATGCCTACAAATACGTCACAATGCTGCAGACACCTTGGGGAAACGACAGAAAGGGCAGGCTCATTCCTGGCGCATTCACAGCCATATAAGGAGACAATGGAAAACAGAGCCTCAAAAATTCTGCTCATTTCCTGTTTGAAGTTTCATCTTGGTTTCGCCTGTAGCATCAGTTCTGTGGCACTCACAGATAATATCTTTGCAGTTTTGGAAACGTCAGAGTGTTTTCTTTCCAAAGCTGTCAATTATATGCATAGTCGAGCATCTTTTTGTGACAAAATATTGCCCATAAAACGGGCACGTTTTTTTAATCCAATAATGAAATAGGGCCCCCATAGGTTCAAGAGGTTAATTTGATTGCTTTTCTGATTTTCATGACCAAGTTGCCTACTGCTAGCTGGACATAATGCTATGCTAGGTTATTGATAAACTTACACAAATGCTTGTCTTGCTTTGGCAGTAAAGCATAATTTCAACATCTGAGATGACAGGGTGATTAACAAAAGGCTAAGTTGTGTTTCACTATATTTCACATGTGATTTCATGAATGTGAATATTTTCTAGTAATATTTTTTGTCTGTTGCGTTATGCTAATTAGTGTCAGTTGATGACAATTCTCCCGGATCCGGGAGGGGTAGTTCTAAGACAGCCACCATGTCGGATTTAAAAAAGGCTTTATGGCAAAAGCAAACCATGCGATTATCTGGACAGCGCCCCATCATACAAATAAATGCATGACCAACATATTTCAACCAGGGAGGTGCGTCAGAAATAACGATATAATTCATGCCTTGCCTTTGAAGATCTTCTTCTGTTGGTAATCCAAAATGTCCCAGAAACATCACAAATGGTCCTTTTGTTCGATAAATTGCTTCTTTATATCCCCAAAATGTCCATTTATTTGTCGCTTTTGATTCAGAAAAACACTGGTTCCAATTCGCCCAAAATGACTACAAATTATCACCTGTAAACTCGATCCGAACATTTCAAACAACTTTCCGAATCCAACTTTAGATATCCTAAACGTAAATAATCGATCAAATTTAAGACGGAATATACTGTGTTCAATAGTGGATAAAATCAAAGTGGAGTGAGTTACAGGTCGCGCGCACCAAACAAAAGTGTCCACTTGGCTTGACACATGGAAACAACAGGACTACAACTTCATTACTCAAAAGAAAAACATCAACCAATTTTTAAAGACTGTTGACATCTAGTGGAAGCCATAGGAACTGCAACCAGGTGACTCAGACATCTAGTTTCCCATAGAAAACAATTGAAAACACAGTGAACTCAAATAATTTTTTTCGCCTGCCAAATAAGTTCTGTTATACTCACAGACAGTATTTTAATGTGATGTCTGTTTTGGGGTTTGGGGTAAGGTTTTTGCCTTGTGTGAAGATGTTGTATACTGGAGGGTCATGTATGGTCAAGGTGGGAGGGAGGCTCAGTAGGCCGGTCTGGGTGAGACAGGGGACTAGACAAGGATGCCCTCTATCGGGGCAGTTATACACACTAGCCATTGAGCCGTTTTTGGTCTGCTATGCAGGAGACTGCAGACAGCGTTCTGGACAGGCATGTGTGTGTTGACAGGCATAGCTGTGTCAGCATATGCAGATTATGTTTCTGTGAGGGTCAGGAATGGTCAGGATATGCAGGCACTAGAGACTAGTCTGAAGGTATACGAGGGGGCTTCTTCAGCTAAGGTAAACTGGGGCAAGAGCAAAGCTCTGTTATGTGGGGAGTGGGGGGATACGGACTCTCCGCTTCCAGGGGGTTTGCAGTGGGGTTGTGAAGGGCTTAAAATGTTGGGGGTGTACCTGGGCTCGGAGAGGTGGGTCAGGAAGAACTGGGAGTGGCTGTCACAGGCAGTGGTGTCAAGACTGGCCAGGTGTAGGTGGCTCCTGCCCCAAGTGTCATATAGAGGAAGGGTGCTGATAATAGAGGAAGGGCGCTGATAATCAACAACCTGGTGGCATCTTCCCTTTGGCATAAACTCGCTGTCCTCAACCCCCCCAACTTTTTCTGGTCGGGCCGTCACTGGCTGAGGGCGGCAGTGTTGTAGATGACCGTCCACGAAGGAGGACAGGGCCTGGTTGAACTGGAGAGCAGGGTGGCTGCTTTCTGACTAAAGGTGGTGCAGAGACTGCTGTACCATGCTGATGTCAGCTGGAGGGAACCAGCATACGTGCCGCTGAGGAGAGCTGGCAGATTAGGGTTGGACTGGCAGCTGTTCCTTATGAAGCTGGAGAGGCTGAGTACAGCAGGTCTCTCAAACTTTTACTCTGCAGTGCTGTGGGCCTGGAAGCTGCTAAGACCCACACGAGAAGGGGTTATGGAGCCTGGGCTGTGGGTGTGGGAGGAGCCTATCTTCCACAACCCAGCCATCTCTTTGAGATCGGTTCAGTCGGCCACCCTGCAGAGGCAACTTATGGCAGCGGGTTTACTAAGGCTGGGTGACCTGCGACTGCTGTGAGAGGAGGGGTTGAAAACCCCAGAAATCCTGGCACAACAAACAGGAATAATATATCTTAGGCTGCTGGAGAGATTCCTAGAGGAGGTCCAGGAGGCACTGTCTGAGCCTGGAAGGGGGTGTTTGAGTGACCAAATGGGGAGGGGTCACTGCAATGTTTCTGCCACTGCAGATGACGGCAGAGACTGGGGACTGGTTGCAAGATGGCGCCAGAGAAGAAGGCAGACGCTTTATGTACCCCCAGCCGATTGTGTTTTTTTTTGTTGCATTGTTTGTAACTAAAAAAAAAACATATTTTGTACATAATATTGCCGCTACCATCTCTTATGACCGAGAAGAACTTCTAGACATCAGGACTGCGATTACTCACCAAGGACTAGCTGAGTTATTGTTTTCCTTTCACGACTCTGATGAGCCTGACGTGAAGGATATACTGCTTCCTCAGGAACAAGACCCGATCCCCGTAATCTGCATGAAGAGGAGGCGGAGAACGAGGGGCCGAAGGGCGGGCTGCCTTCTGAGAATTCATAGGCGATCGAATAAATCCCCACTTCCCTCCATTCTGCTTGCAAACGTGTAATCCTTGAAGAATAAAATCAATGAGTTACGTGCAAGATTAAACTACCAACAGGACATTAAAAACTGTAACATCTTATGCTTCATGGAGTCGTGGCTGAACGACGACAATATCAACATACAGCTGGCTGGTTATATGACGTACAGGCAAGATACAACAGCAACGTCTGGTAAGACAAGGAATGTCGGACTATGTATTTTTGTAAATAACAACTGGTGCACGATATTTAAGGAACACTCAAGCTATTGCTCGCCTGAGTTAGAGTATCTCATGATAAGCTGTTGACCACACTACCTACCGAGAGAGTTTTCATCTGTATTCTTCGCAGCTGTTTTACATACCTCCACAGTCAGAGGCTGGCACTAAGACATCATTGAATGAGCTGTATTCCTCCATAAGCAAACAAGGAAACACTCACCCAGAGGCGCCGCTCCTAGTGGCTGGGGTTTTTAATGTAGGGGAACTTAAATCCGTTTGACCAAATTTCTAACAGCATGTTAAATGTGCAACCAGAGGAACAATAACTCTGGACAAACTATACTCCACACACAGAGACGCATACAAAGCTCTACCTCGCCCTCCATTTGGCAAATCTGACGATAAATATATCCTCCTGATTCCTGCTTACAAGCAAAAATTTAAGCAGGAAGCACCAGTGACTAGACTAATAAAAAAGTGGTCAGCTGAAGCAGACTGGAATATGTTCCGTGATTCCCCCGATGGCATTAAGGAGTATGCCACATCAATCATTGGCTTCATAGATAAGTGCATCTATGATGTCGTCCCCACAATGGCTGTATCTACATACCCCAACCAGAAGCCATGGATTACAGGCAGCATCTGCACTGAGCTAAAGGCTAGAGCTGCCGCTTTCAAGTAGCTTATAAGAAATCCCGCTATGCCCTCTGACAAACCATCAAACATGCAAAACGTCAATACAGGACTAAGATCGAAATGTTTTCACCAGCTCTGAAGCTCGTTGGTTGTGGCAGGGCTTGCAAAGCGTTACAGACTACAATGGGAAGCACAGCCGAGAGCTGCCCAGTGACACAAGACTAGCAGACGAGCAAAACTACTTCTATGCTCGCTTCGAGGCAAATAACACTGAAACATGTATGAGAGCACCAGCTGTTCCGGAAGACTGTGTGATCACGCTCTCCGCAACCGATGTGTGTAAGACCTTTAAACAGGTCAACATTCACAAGACCGTAGGGCCAGACGGATTACCAGGACGTGTACTGCGAGCATGCGCTGACCAACTGGCAAGTGTCTTCAAAGACATTTTCAACCTGTCCAAATCTGTCATACCAAAATGTTTTAAGCAGAACATCATAGTGCATGTGCCCAAGAACACTAAGGTAACCTGCCTAAATGACTACCAACCCGTAGCACTCACGTCTGTAGCCATGAAATTCTTTGAAAGGCTGGTTATGGCTCACATCAACACCATTATCCCAGAAACCATAGACCCACTCCAATTTGCATACCGCCCAAACAGATCCACAGATGATGCAATCTCTGTTGCACTCCATACTGCCCTTTCCCACCTGGACAAAAGGAACACCTACAGTATGTGAGATTATAATTCATTGACCACAGCTCAGCATTCAACACCATAGTGCCCTCAAAGCTCATCAATAAGCTAAGGACCCTGGGACTAAACACCTCCCTCTGCAACTGGATCCTGGACTTCCTGACGGGCCACCCCCAGGTGGTAAGTGTAGGTAACAACACATCCTTCTTGCTGATCCTCAACATAGAGGCCCCTCAGGGGTGCGTGGTCAGTCCCCTCCTGTACTCCCTGTTCAATCATGACTGCACGGCCAGGCACAACTCCAACACCATCATTACATTTGCCGACAGTGGTAGGCCTGATCACCGACAACAATGAGACAGCCTATAGGGAGGAGGTCAGAGACCTGGTCGTGTGGTGCAAGAACAACAACCTCTCCCTCAACCTGATCAAGACAAAGGAGATGATTGTGGACTACAAGAAAAAGGGGACTGAGCATGCCCCCATTCTCATCGACGGGGCTACATGGCTACCCAGACTATTTGCATCAGTGACAGGGGGCATGTGGGGCGGAGAGTATGGTGGGTTTTAGATGGAGCCCCAGTACCAAGGAGGTCAGGGGACCTCCGGTGGAGGGTTCTACATGGAGCCCTGGCCACTAACAGCTGGTTGACACGGGTTGAACCGGGAGTCGGGCAGGGGTGTCTTTTCTGTGCTATGAGAGAAACTGTGATTTGTGTGTTTTCTGTGTGCACCAGGTTAATGCCATTAATGTCTTTGTTGGAATGTCTGTGTGAGAGGTTGGGAGTGTTTTTTTTACTGTTGGGATGTTTATAATGGGGTACATGTATTCAAATAAGGAGAAGGCCAAATGTGTTTTGTTGAATATTCTGTTTGCTTATGCAAATTTGGCTAAGAAGGAGGAACAGTGTCAAAGGTGGGGGGATAACAGACCCTTTTGCTATTATTTAATGGGATGGTCTCTGCACGCCCTAGAGTGGAATTTGAGTTCTATAAAATGATAAAAAGTGTGGAGATATTTCAGGAGATATGGTGTGTCGGGGGGGGGGGCTGTCTGTATAGCTGGGGAAGATGTTTTGGATATACAGTTGTAGAAGTGGTGAGGTTTTGGTTATTGTGATGTGTGGTGTACGTCACCCCGCTCCTCCGCTCTCTCCACTGGCTTCCAGTTGAAGCTCGCATCCGCTACAAGACCATGGTGCTTGCCTACGGAGCTGTGAGGGGAACGGCACCTCAATACCTCCAGGCTCTGATCAGGCCCTACACCCAAACAAGGGCACTGCGTTCATCCACCTCTGGCCTGCTCGCCTCCCTACCACTGAGGAAGTACAGTTCCCGCGCAGCCCAGTCAAAACTGTTCGCTGCTCTGGCCCCCCAATGGTGGAACAAACTCCCTCACGACGCCAGGACAGCGGAGTCAATCACCACCTTCCGGAGACACCTGAAACCCCACCTCTTTCAGGAATACCTAGGATAGGATAAAGTAATCCTTCTCACCCCCCTTAAAAGATTTAGATGCACTATTGTAAAGTGGCTGTTCCACTGGATGTCTTAAGGTGAACGCACCAATTTGTAAGTCGCTCTGGATAAGAGCGTCTGCTAAATGACTTAAATGTAAATGTAATGTGTTGTTTTGTATCATGGGGTAGAGGGCAAGGTGAGTATGGTACATGTATACAGTACAGGATATATTTTGGTGGTTTATTTTAGGGGAGAATGTTTCATTAAATAAAGACAAAAAGTCAAGTCTCTCTCTCTTACTCTCTCTCTTTCTCTCTGGTTCTCTCTTTCTCTTTCTCTCTCTCTCTTTCTCTCACTTTCTCTTTCTCTTTCCCTCTCACTCTTTATTCCCTTAATCATCGCCTATCTCTTCATCCAGCCTTTCTTTCCCTCTCTCTATCAACTTTCTCTTCCATCCCTATCTTCCCCCTCTCTCTCCATTCATTCTCTCTATCCTCTCACTGCTCTACTCTACTCTCCTTGTCTTTTCTATCCCTCATTTCTCTCTCTTTTCTTTCCCTCGCTCTCCGTTCA